>NW_011492754.1:453-2816 GCF_000754665.1 Bison bison bison
GAGAACAGTGTGGAGATTCCTTAAAAAACTGGAAATAGAACAGCCTTATGATCCAGCAATCCCACTGCTAGGCATACACACTGAGGAAACCAGAAGGGAAAGCGACACGTGTACCCCAATGTTCATCGCAGCACTGTTTATAATAGCCAGGACATGGAAGCAACCTAGATGTCCATCAGCAGATGAATGGATAAGAAAGCTGTGGTACATATACACAATGGAGTATTACTCAGCCATTAAAAAGAATCATTTGAATCAGTTCTAATGAGGTGGATGAAACTGGAGCCTATTATACACAGTGAAGTAAGCCAGAAGGAAAAACACCAATACAGTATACTAACGCATATATATGGGATTTAGAAAGATGGTAACAATAACCCGGTGTAGGAGACAGCAAAAGAGACACTGATGTATAGAACAGTCTTATGGACTCTGTGGGAGAGGGAGAGGGTGGGAAGATTTGGGAGAATGACATTGAAACACGTAAAATATCATGCAAGAAACGAGATGCCAGTCCAGGTTTGATACACGATACTGGATGCTTGGGCCTAGTGCACTGGGATGACCCAGAGGGATGGTATGGGGAGGGAGGAAGGAGGAGGGTCTAGGATGGGGAACACATGTATACCTGTGGTGGATTCATTTTGATATTTGGCAAAACTAATACAATTATATAAAGTTTAAAAATAAAAATTAAAAAAAAGAAGAAGAACATATAACAATTATCAATATATATGCATCCAACATAGGAGCACCACAATATGTAAGACAAATGCTAACAAGTATGAAAGGGGAAATTAACAATAACACAAAAATAGTGGGAGACTTTAATACCCCACTCACACCTATGGATAGATCAACTAAACAGAAAATTAACAAGGAAACACAAACTTTAAATGATACAATAGACCAATTAGATCTAACTGATATCTATAGGACATTTCACCCCAAAACAATGAATTTCACCTTTTTCTCAAGCACGCACGGAACCTTCTCCAGGATAGATCACATCTTGGGCCGTAAATCTAGCCTTGCTAAATTAAAAAAAAAAAAAAAAATGAAATCATTCCAAGCATCTTTTCTGACCACAATGCAGTAAGATTAGATCTCAATTACAGGAGAAAAACTATTAAAACTTCCAACATATGGAGGCTGAACAACACGCTGATGAATAACCAAGAAATCAAAAAAGAAATCAAAATATGCATAGAAATGAATGAAAATGAAAACAAAACAATCCAAAACCTGTGGGACATAGTAAAAGCACTGCTAAGGGGAAGGTTCATAGCAATACAGGCATACCTCAAGAAACAAGAAAAAAGTCAAATAAAGAACCTAACTCTACACCTAAAGCAACTAGAAAAGGAAGAACTGAAGAACCCCAGGGTTAGTAGAAGGAAAGAAATCTTAAAAATTAGGGCAGAAATAAAAGCAAAAGAAACAAAAGAGACCATAGCAAAAATCAACAAAGCCAAAAGCTGGTTCTTTGAAAGGATAAATAAAATTGACAAACCATTAGCCAGACTCATCAAGAAACAAAGAGAGAAAAATCAAATCAATAAAATTAGAAATGAAAATGGAGAGATCACAACAGACAACACAGAAATTACAAAGGATCGTAAGAGACTACTGTCAGCAATTATATGCCAATAAAATGGACAACGTGGAAGAAATGGACAAATTCTTAGAAGAGTACAACTTTCCAAAACTGAACCAGGAAGAAATAGAAAATCTTAATAGACCCATCACAAGCACGGAAATTGAAACTGTAATCAGAAATCTTACAGTAAACAAAAGCCCAGGTCCAGACGGCTTCACAGCTGAATTCTACCAAAAATTTAGAGAAGAGCTAACATCTATCCTACTCAAACTCTTCCCGAAAATTGCAGAGGAAGGTAAACTTCCAAACTCATTCCAGGAGGCCACCATCACCCTAATACCAAAACCAGACAAAGATGCCACAAAAAAAGAAAACTACAGGCCAATGTCACTAATGAACATAGATTTCAAGGATTCTTAACAAAATTCTAGCAAACAGAATCCAACAACATATTAAAAAGATCATAAAAACATCATGACCAAGTGGGCTTTATCCCAGGGATGCAAGGATTCTTCAATATCTGCAAACCAATCAATGTAATACACCACATTAACAAATTGAAAGATAAAAACAATACTATTATCTCAACAGATGCAGAGAAAGCCTTTGATAAAATTCAACATCCATTTATGATTAAAAAAAAAAAAAACTCTCCAGAAAGCAGAAATAGAAGGAACATTCCTCAACATAATAAAAGCTATATATGACAAACCCACAGCAAACATTATCCTCAATGGAGAAAAATTGAAAGCATTTCCCCTAA
>NW_011492754.1:4773-8565 GCF_000754665.1 Bison bison bison
AGGTTCGATGCATGATACAGGATGCTTGGGGCTGGTGCACGGGGATGACCCAGAGGGATGGTACAGGGAGGGAGATGGGAGGGGGGTTCAGGATGGGTAACAAGTGTTACCTGTGAATCTACCCGTGGCAGATTCATGTTGATGTATGGAAAAACCACTACAGTATTATAAAGTAATTAACCTCCAACTAAAATAAATAAAATTTTAAAAAAGAGACACAGATGTAAAGAACAGACTTTTGCACTCTATGGGAGAAGGAGAAGGTGACTGTTGGCTGATTTGAGAGAATAGCATTGATTTAAACATGTATATTATCATATGTGAAACATATCACTAGTCTAGGTTCGATCCATGAGACAGGATGCTCAGGTCTGGTGCACTGGGATGACCCAGAGCGATGGGATGGAAAGCGAGTTGGGAGGGGGGTTCCAAATGAGGAACACATGTATACCCATGGTTGACTCATGTGAATGTATGGCAAAAACCACCACAATATTGTAATGTAATTAGCCTCCAATTAAAATAAATAATTAAGTAAAAAAAAAACAACAAAAAAGATGAGAATAGGGACATTTAACACTCCACTTACATCAATAGACATATTATCCAAGCAGAAAGTCAATAAGGAGATAGTGATTTTAAATGATATATTAAACCAGTTGGACTTAATAGTTATGTATAAGGCTTTCCATTCCAAAACAGCAGAATACACATTGTTTTCACATACACATGGAACAGCCTCCAGGATCAACTGCATGCTGGGCCATAAAACAAGTCTTTGAGAAGACTGAAATCATATCAAGCATCTTTTCTGATGACAATTAAGAAAAAAAAAATCCCATCTACAATTGCATCACAAAAGAAATAAGTTTCCAGAAATAAATTTAAACAAAGGGGTAAATGATTCATGCAAGAAATTAAAGAAAAATACAAATGAATGGGAAAATATTTAAAACTCCTGAATAGAAGAATTAATATTGAAAAATATCCATATTACCAAAAGTAATCTACAGATTCAATGCAATTCTTATCAGAATCCTAAATACTTTTTTCAGAAAAATGGAATAAACAATTCTGAAATATGGATGAAACCACAAAAGGTCCCAAATAGCCAAAGCAATCTTGCAAAAAAAACAAAACAAAAACCAAAGCTGGAGGCACCGTACTCCCATTTTTTTAAACTATATTACAAAGCTACAACAATCAAAAGAGTATGCAATTGGCATAAAAACAGACACAAGACTTTTTTACCTGTGGCAGTTCTGCTCCAGTGAGAGCTGAGGATGAAAGTGGCAGAGCTGCTTGGCTTGCAGGGACCCTGGCAGCACCAAGTGTGCAGGGACATGAACTGCCTCCACCACAGGAGTTATGGCCCTATCAGAGTCTTTTCTCAAGCCTCTTGTAGCTGGCAATCAGAAGGTCTCTTTGACCGGTCTTTCTCCATATCTCTGCCCATTCAGGCACTTAGAGGGCTCACTTACCTGGGGTCCTTCTCTGTTGTTTGGTTCATCAGGTACATAGAGAGAGCCCCCTGCCCCAACCCGGCTGGGGTCCTACTCTATAGATGGACTCATCAGGCACTTAAAGGAACACTCTGGTTGTAGTACTGCTCTGTAGTTCAGTGTGTCAGGCATTTGATGGGCCAGCCTCTCTACTGTTCAGCTGCTAATGCTAGCATGTGGGGAAAAACAGGTTATGGTGATGGCTCTGGCCCCTATGCATGACTCAGCAGTATCCCTTGCTTCCATGGCTGCCTAGCTTTCCTCCACCAGCATTTCCCACCACAATCTCCTACCTCACATCCCCTCAATTTGTCTCTCCACAGTCAACAGCAGCCTTATCCCTGGGATCACTCCACAATCCCCAAACTCCAGCTCCCAGCTGCTGCACCTTCCAGGGGACCCATGTCCCTGTCTGGCTGTAGGGCTGTGGCAAGGACTGTCTGATTCTCATTCCATTTAGGCTGTCACAGATCGGCTGTCTCACTTTCAGACTTAAATGTTTCTCCTCTGATTCAGACAATTGCCCTGCTGTGGAGATTGGACCCCTGCTTCTGTTCCCGCTACTGCTGAGGTCAGGTCCAGTCCTACTAACACTCCTGTTTTTCCCAGTAGTTCCTTTGTCCTACTGAGTTTTGTGTGATTCAATATATTCTTTTCCCCTGGTCAGGTGCTCCTGTCCACTCTCTCAGCTGGTGTTCTTAATGCACTTCTGTGTTTGAAGGTGTATTCCTGATGTAACTGTGGAGAGAGATATACTTCACATCCACCCATTCCTCCATCATCTTGTTCTCCCTATGCAGTTTTTGTCAGATATTACTTACTGTTCATCTTCAAGGTAAAATTAGAGTGAAAGTTAGCAATAATAACATGAATTCATGAATCATAAAATTGGTACCTTGAAGTAAATTGCACTAATTTGGCTTAAGATTTGAACACTGCCATATGAATCCTCTTAACACAAACTCTAAGATAATAAAAAGCTTCATTTTTGACAATGCTCAAAAGCATAAGGATTCATTCTTTGGAATGAGGTAACATAATAAAATAGAATACAAATTGTAGACAAGGAAGAGAGATTTGGTGTTTGGTTGAATCTCTAGGAGAGTCAGGGCCCTCTAAAGCAGGTCAGAACCTTTAGCTTATAATTACTGAAGGCAGAGCCCTTTGGAAGGAGATTTTTGCATTTCCAAGTAAATATTTTTTCTCTAAAGTATTTCACTTTTATTTATTTTTCTTCCAGTTGTATTGGAATATAATTGACATATAGCACTATATAAGTTTAAAGTGAACAGCATAATGATTTGACTTACATGCATCAAGAAATGATTTTCACAGTAAGTTTAGTGAAAAATCCATCATCTCATATAGAAATACAATTGTAAAATCAGAAAAAAAATATTTTCCTTATGATAAGAACTTAGGGCTTACTATCTTGAAAGCTATCGTATATAATATACAGCAGTGCTGATTATATTTATATGTTGTACTTTACATCCCTAGTATTTATTTATAAATGAAAGTCTGTGCCTTTTGACCACCTTTATCCAATCCACCTGTGATAATAACAAATTTGGAAACACTCTCATCACACACACACAAATTCTTCTTCATCTGGTTCTTGCTGAACATTCTAGAAGAGATGTTCAGTTAAAATTGTCAAAGAAGTGAAATGCCCTTTCCCTTCTTCAAGTTTTCTCTGAAGGACATTAATGAGACCATGGGGAAGTTTGACTTGTGGCTGCTGGACCAGTATTTGTGCCACAGATAAATTTCTTGGAGACTATAGTGCCTATGTTGTTTTGAAATGCCTCATTCCATTCTGCAGTCCATGGGGTTGCAAAGAGTCAGACATGACTGAGCGACTGAACTGAACATTATGTTGTATGAAGTAGCTCTGCATTTTGAAAAGAAAATAAAAATGCCTCTTGTATATAAAGAATATTTTTCCCTTTAAAAGCACATAAAATGTGAAGCTGAAGTCATTTGTCCCTACTGCTTTCAGTTCAGTTCAGTCGCTCAGTCATGTCCGACTCTTTGTGACCCCATGAATCACAGCATGCCAGGCCTCCCTGTCCATCATCAACCCCCGGAGTCTACCCAAATCCATGTCCATTGAGTCAGTGATGCCATCCAGCCATCTCATCCTCTGTCGTCCCTTTCTCCTCTTGCCCCCAATCCCTCCCAGCATCAGAGTCTTTTCCAGTGAGTCAAATCTAAGCATGAGGTGGCCAAAGTATTGGAGTTTCAGCTTTAGCATCAGTCCCTCCAGTGAACACCCAGGACTGATCTC
>NW_011492754.1:10063-14492 GCF_000754665.1 Bison bison bison
CCGACTCTTTGCGACCCCGTGAATCACAGCACACCAGGCCTCCCTGTCCATCACCAACTCCCGGAGTTCACTCAAACTCACGTCCATCGAGTCAGTGATGCCATCCAGCCATCTCATCCTCTGTCGTCCCCTTTTCTTCCTGCCCTCAATCCCTCCCAGCATCAGAGTCTTTTCCAATGAGTCAACTCTTCGCATGAGGTGGCCAAAGTACTGGAGTTTCAGCTTTAGCATCATTCCTTCCAAAGAACACCCAGGACTGACCTCCTAGTTAATAGCTAAATGGACTGTTAGAACCCAAATCTGATTGGTGAACTGACTTGCCAAATAACTGTTTAGCTCAAATAGCAGAGATAACCAGATGGCCATCTAGTTCTTTTGATTATCTTCCAGGTAATTGGGTTCATTGTGTCATATCTGTGAGGAGAATTTTAATCTGAACAGTGCATGAGATAGTTTAATAAGAGCTATTCAAGTAAAAGGACAACATTTTTAAAGGATACAAAGTACTGACAAATTAGCTGTCCTTTGCACAGCAGTTAAAACTGAGTGTTTTCTAAAACTTTTTTGAGGAAACTCCATACCATTTCCCACAGTGGCTCCATTAATTTACATTCCCATCAGTGGTGCACAAAGGTTCCCTTTCTCCACATCCTCACTAACACTTGTTATCTCTTGTCTTTTGATAATAACCATTCTAACAGATATGAGTTGATATTTCATCATGGTTTCTATTTGCATTTCCCAGATAACTAATGATATTGATTATCTTTTCATATATCTACTGATTATTTGTATGTCTTCTTTGGGAAAAAAAATATCTATTTCCTCTACCATTTTTTTAATCAAAATGTTTGGGCTTTTGCTATTGAATTTTATGAATTCCTTGCATATTGTGGATGTTAATTCCTTATCAGATATGTGATTTTCAAATATTTTTTCCTGTTCCATTGGTTGCCTTTTTATTTTGTTGGTGTTTCCTTCTTCTGCTGTGCAAAAACTTCTAGTCTGATGTAATCACACTTGTTTATTTTTGCTTTTGTTGCTTGTGCTTTTGGTCATATTCAAAATATCACTGCAATGAGCAATGTCATGGAGTTTTTCCCCATATATTTTATGGTTTCATGTTTTGTTTAATTATTTAATTCAATTCAAGTTAATTTTTTGTGAGTGGTATAAAATAAGTTATCCAATTTTCCTTCAGCATTATTTTTTGAAGAGACTATTCTTTCCCCCTTGAGTACTCTTGACTTCCTTGTCAAATATTTGCTTACCATATATGTGGTGTTTACTTTTCAGCTCTTGATTATGGTTCATTGGTCTAGGAATCTATTTTTATATCAGCACATTTACTATGTTGATTACTATAGATTTTTTTTAATTTTATTTTTTTATTTTTATTTTTTAACTTTACAATATTATATTGGTTTTGCCATATATCAACATGAATCTGGAGAAGGCAATGGCAACCCACTCCAGTACTCTTGCCTGGAGAATCCCATGGACAGAGAAGCCTGGTAGGCTGCAGTCCATGGGGTTGCTAAGAGTCGGGTACGACTGAGCGACTTCACTTTCACTTTTCACTCTCATGCATTGGAGAAGGAAATGGCAACCCACTCCAGTGTTCTTGCCTGGAGAATCCCAGGGACGGGGCAGCCTGGTGGGCTGCCGTCTATGGGGTCGCACAGAGTCGGACACGACTGAAGCGACTTAGCAACAACATGAATCCGCCAAAGGTATACACATGTTCCCCATCCTGCACCCTCTTCCCTCCTCCCTCCCTGTACCATCCCTCTGGGTTGTCCCAGTGCACCAGCCCTAGGCATCCAGTATCATGCATCGAACCTGTACTGGCGACTCATACACACTGAGGAAACCAGAATTGAAAGAGACACGTGCACCCCAATGTTCATCGCAACACTGTTTATAATAGCCAGGACATGGAAGCAACCTAGATGTCCATCAGTAGATGAATGGATAAGAAAGCTGTGGTACATGTACACAATGGAGTATTACTCAGCCTTTAAAAAGAATACATTTGAATCAGTTCTAATGAGGTGGATGAAACTGGAGCCTATTATACAAAGTGAAGTAAGCCAGAAAGAAAAACACCAATACAGTATTCTAACGCATATATATATAGATTTTTAATATGGTTTGAAACCTAGGAATTGTGATTCCTCCAGCTTTGTTCTTTCTCAGGATTGTTTTGGCCTTGGGGGATCTTTTGTAGCTCCACACAAATATTAGGAGTGCTTTTTTTCATTTCTGTGAAAAAGATGACATTTTCATAAGGATTACATTGAATCTATAAATGGTTTGGGGGACATAAACATTACATATGTTATGGACAGCAACCCCACTGCTGGGTATATATCCAAAGGAAATGAAATCACCATCTGGGAAAGATGCCTGCACTCTCATGTTCATTGCAGTCAAGTCACGGAAACAACCTAAGTATCCACCAGTAGATGAATGAAGGAAGAAGACATGAATAAACACACACACACACACACACACACACACACACTGGAATATTATACATTCTTGAGAAAGAAGAAAATGCTGCCACTAGCAACAGCATGGAAGAAACCTGAGGGAATTAGCTAAGTGAACTAAATCAGATAAGCACAAATAACTGTATTTACAACTTATGTGTGAAATCTCAAAAAGTCAGACTCATAGAAACAGAATACAGTAGTGACTATCAGGGGCTAAGGAGTATGGGAAGAGCTTCTCAGGTGGTGCTAATAGTGAAGAACCAGCCTACCAATCCAGAAGACTTAAGAGAAGTGGGCTCAATCCCTGGGTCAGGAAGATCCCCTGGAGGAGGGCATGGCAACCTACTCGAGTATCGTTGCCTGGAGAATCCCATGGACAGAAGAGCTTAATGGCCTATAGTAGGACACAACTATAGTGAATTAGCAAAACACAGACCACAAGAAGTATGGGAAATGGAAATTCAGTGATCAAAGGATTAAAAATTCTATTCAGAAGATGAATACGTTTGGGGGACCTAATGTATAGCATGGAAATTAAAGCTAATAATGCTGTATTATACACTTGAAAGTTGCTAAGAGAGTAAGTCTTAAATATTTTCCCCTAAAAAAGAAAAATGGTAATTATGTGACAGGATGGAAGTATGAATTGATGCTATTGGTGTGGTGATCATTTGCAATGTACAAATGTATCATATTAACTTGTACACCTTAGACTTCCATAACGCTATAACTCAATTATATCTCAATTAAAAAAGAAAAGAAAGAAACTAGACAACGTAGGAATGTGTTCATGGTTGCTATCAGGGTTGTGTTCAGGGTTGCTACCATAGGAATGCTATCAGGGTTCTGTGGACCAATCAAGAGGTAATATGAGATGCTTCCTACTTACTCTGGCTGGCACCTGCTTCATCTTCTAACTTGCTATCTATGTGCTCCTGTTATGTTCCCACCATACATTACCATCATGCAACTCAGAGACAAATCAGAGATGAGAAACCTAGCCAGTCACTGGGAGGTGTGTGGAAGTACCCATTTTGACCACAATAATTTTTTTCCCAGAAAAAAATACATTAGAATCTTAACTACTACTGCCAGTATGTCTTTACACATTTACTTTGACCCAAATAAGAATATATTAGCTTCAGAGCTGGCTATAGCTTTATACTTGGAAGGAACTTTGTATGGTCCGTCAATTCAGTCACTCAGTTATATCCAACTCTTTGCAACCCCATGGACTGCAGCATGCCAGGCCTCCTTGTCCATCACCAACTCCCGGAGCTTACTAAAACCCATGTCCATCGCATCAGTGATGCCATCCAACCATCTCATCCTCTGTCGTCATTGTCCCCTTCTTATCCTGCCTTCAATCTTTTCCAAGATCAGGATCTTTCCCAGTGAGACAGCTCTTCACATCAGGTGGCCAAAGTATTGGAGTTTCAGCTTCAGCATTAGTCATTCCAATGAATATTTAGGATTGATTTCTTTAGGATGGATTGGTTTGATCTTGCAGTCCAAGGGACTGTCAAGAGTCTTCTCCAACACCACAGTTCAAAACCATCAATTCCTCAGCGCTCAGCTTTCTTTATAGTCTAACTCTCACATCCATAAATGACCACTGGAAAAACCATAGCCTTGACTAGACAGACCTTTGTTGGTAAATTAATGTCTCTGCTTTTTGACACACTGTCCAGGCTGGTCATAACCTTTCTTCTAAGGAGCAAGTGTCTTAATTTCATGGTTGCAGTAACCATCTGCAGGGATTTTGAAGCCCCAAAAAATGAAGTTTCTCACTGTTTCCATTGTTTCCCCATCTATTTCCATTAAGTGATGGTGCCCAGATGCCACGAACTTAGTTTCCTGAATGTGGAGTTTTAAGCCAACTTTTTCACTCTCCTCTTTCACTTTCATCAAGAGGCTCTTTAGTTCTTCTT
>NW_011492754.1:14592-24262 GCF_000754665.1 Bison bison bison
TTTTATTGGCATATAATTGCTGATAGTAGTCTCTTATGATCCTTTGTATTTGTGTGTTGTCTGTTGTGAAGGTTCAGGATGGGGAACATGTGTACACCCATGGCAGATGCATGTTGATGTATGGTAAAACCAATACAATATTGTAAAGTAAAATAATAAATAATAAATAAATAAATAAATAGTTTCTTCTAATTCATAACGTAAAAAATATGCAACTTTCAAATATATATTTTTAAGCAGGCCAAAAAATGTGTTATATAACTGCTTAAAACTACTGATAGCACAGCAACATCAGTGACTATGATGTGAACATCTTTAAAGCAATTCTGCTAATTTTGCTATTAGAATCAAGGGCAATTAAATACAGCCAGGTGCACTGCAGATTACTTTTTCCTTTAAGTGTTTGAATATGTACCAAGGGACTTGAATAATGACACATTTTAATGAAGAAGCTCTAAAATAAGAAAGTGACTTTCACTTGCATTAGCATGGTGTGTTAAACCTACACCCAAAAACATTCATTGCAAACTACTTCTATGGAAACCTTAGACTTCAAATCATAACAGTGCTGCTTTTTATAAAAACATCTCCTGAGGCATTTACATGCATCAGTTTTTGAAGGATCACCTTTACTTACCTTCTTGGACTCCACTTAATAAATCTAATCTGAATTGTAGGTAAAACATGTTGTGGTTTAGACATGTCCAATTTTGTATGATAAATGTGAATGCATTCTATAGTTTTACTTTGTTTTAACCAGCATTAAATAATTTATAAACTTTCATTACTAATTTCTATATTTTCTTTATTTCACATATATTTACTGGCCTCAAATCACACTATTTATTTTACTAATGACTTTATAACAGCAAATTAAATATGGATTTAGCTGTCAAAAATGAAAATAAACAAACAAAAAAAGATGTACCAAGTGTGGTGATTCTGCACAGAGATTTTATTCTTATTTATAAGTAGAATATCTACTTGCAATTATTGGTGCAATGTCTTGCAAGTAAAAGGTGTTTGTAAATATTTGTTGAATAAATAGCTAAACAAATCTCTTCCAAATTTCCAGGGAGGAGCTTCAACTTGTCTTCTACAAGCACAAGGTCGGGTAAGGCTGCAGGGCCAGGGCTGCCTAACAGTCTGGAAGACCATTCTATACCTATGAGGCAATTCCCAAGCAAGAAACAAAGATTGAATAACAAACTGGATAAAGGTTTTGATGTCAGATTGGAAAAAAAAGAAAATTCAGGAAGAAATTATCTTATCAGCTTGCAAAAAACAAAATTCTACTTTACTTAGTCCAGAGCCAGGGCCTATCTTTCTTCAAAATTTATGTTATTTATATCTCTTCTGTTTTGCCTTGAAGAGACATCCCCATGAAAATAAAATGCAAAACATAAAATGTTAATCTCTTTCTCGCACCCTCCTACACATTGTTGTGACCCTGCCCTCTGTAGTTTGGTATTATATTTGTTGTTGTTCAGTCGCTCAGTCATGTCTGACTTTTTGTGACCCCATGGACTGCAGCACACCAGGCTTCCCTGTCCTTCACTATTTCCCAGAGTTTGCTCAAATTTATGTCCATTGAGTTGGTGATGCCACCCAACCATCTCATCGTCTATCACCCCCTTCTTCTCCTGCCTTCAATCTTTCCCAGCATCAGGGTCTTTTCCAATGAGTTGGCTCTGCATCAGATGGCCAAACTATTGGAATTTCAGCTTCAGCATCAGTCCTTCCAATGAATATTCAGGACTGATTTCCTTTAGGGTGGACTGGTGTGATTTCCTTGCAGTCCAAGTGACTCTCAAAAGTCTTCTCCAACACCACAGTTCAAAAGCATCAATTCTTGGGCATTCAGCCTTCTTTATGATGCAATTCTAATATCCACACATGACTACTGGAAAAATCATAGCTTTGACTAGATGGGCCTTTGTCAGCAAAGTAATGCCTGTGTTTTTTAATATGTTGTCTAGGTTTGTCATAGTTTTTCTTCCAAGGAACAAGTGTCTTTTAATTTCATGGCTACAGTCACCATCTACAGTGATTTGGGGCCCAAGAAAATAAAGTCTGCCACTGTTTCCATTGTTTCCCCATCTATTTGCCATAAACTGATGGGACCAGGTGCCATGATCTTAATTTTTTAATGTAGAGTTTTAAGCCAGCTGTTTTACTGTCCTCTTTCACTTTCATCAAGTGATTCTGTAGTTCCTTTTCCCTTTCTGCCATAAGGGTGGTGTCATCTGCATATCTGAGGTTATTGATATTTCTCCCAGAAATCTTAATTCCAGCTTGAGCTTCATCCAGTCTAGTACTTCACATGATATACTCCACATAAAAGTTAAATAAGCAGAGTGACAATATACAGCTTTGGCATACTTGATTCCCTATTTAGAACAAGTCTGTTGTTCCATTTCTGGTTCTAGCTGTTGCTTCTTGAGCTGCATACAGGTTTCTCAGGACCCAGGTAAGGTGATATGGTATTCCCATCTCGAAGAATTTTCCTGTTTGTAGCGATCCACACAGTCAAAAGCTTTAGCATAGTCAGTTATTCAGAAGTAGATGATTTTCTGAAACTCCCTTGTTTTTTGTATGATCCAACAGATGTTGACAATTTAGTCTCTGGTTCCTCTGCTTTTTCTAAATCCAGCTTGTACATCTGCATGTTATCAGTTCACATATTGTTGAAGCCTAGCTTGAAGGATTTTGAGCATTACCTTGCTAGCATGTGAAATGAGCGCAATTGTGTGGTGGTTTGAACATTCTTTGGCATCGCTTTGGGATTGGAATGAAAACCGATCTTTTCCAGTCCTGTGGCCACTGCTGAGCTTTCCAAATTTGCTGGCTTATTGAGTGGTATTATATTGATTTGGCCAAAATGTTCCTCTTGTTTTTAAATAAAAATAAAAGATAAAATTTTCATTTTCACCAAGAACTTCATTGAACAATGTACCCACTGTTTTGTTCCACTACCTCCTGCCATTTCTCAGGCAACTTCCTGAAATTCCATCTTCCCAAAACTTTGTATCTTTTTGAGCAAAGAATTCTTCCAGATGCCTTTTATAATCTTCCAGGGAGTTGAAATATTTTTAATTAAAAGAATTTTGTAACAACTGAAATAAATGGAATTCTGAAGGTGCAATATCTGGTGAATATGGTGGATAAATCAGAACTTCCCAGACAAGCTGTTTTAAATTTGCTTTTTAAATTTGTCTACCTATTCATCAATTATTTTTCTCAAACTCCTCTCCATTCAATTATTTGGCCCCTTACTAACCCATGAGCAGCAATTAGAATTTCCCTCTATACTCTTCTGGTATTCTTTGATAGGCTGTACACACAGATATCTCCACATTCTCACACACTCTATCTTCTACTTCCATCTTGAGTTATTTACCAAGCAACAAAACTAATCAGAAGGAGAAGACAGGTTCATATGCAAGTGCTAATAAGTTTCAAGACTTCAAAATGAAGAAAGTTTCTTCCTTCAATATCAAGGAATTTTGAAGCATCTGTATGTTTATGGTCCTTACTGTGCTGGCTTTATACTATGGGGTCATATCAGTGATGTCGACTGTTACCAATATGGCATGTTCATGGGAAAAGAGAAGCTGTAATTCCTTCCTATACATTAAGTTTGCATAGTATTGTCTATGGTTGAATGATGCTGATATTTCAGCTCAAAAGCATGTGTGAAACACTATTGCTGAAATTTATACTATCAGAATTTTGTTTTCATTTTCTTGTAGAAGGCCATAATAAAATGCTACTATCTTACCCAAGAGGACAAATCAAGTGTGAATGGAAACACTTTTCAAAAAGCAAGCTATGATAAAAAGTTAAATTGAAAAGATCAATAAAACTCATAGCCATAAATATAAGTACTTTTTCAAGTTCTGTTACTAAATTGGCTCAATAGTAGTAGAAACATCATATTTTGTTGTCATTAACTCTCATGTGCATGTTATTTTGTGGATTTGTTTTCTAATAACATTCTCCACTAAAAGAAATAAGAATTCTGTTGAGGGTACCCAATTCCATGACAAGTTTAGAATATCCAGTGATGTTAGTGAGTAGAAAGAGTGACAGTTATAAGGGAAATGAAATCAAATTAAAAGTGACTGCTCTGGGCAAGTAATAACTTCTGGTGTACATTCTGGGACAAAATGAACTTGAAAAATGACATGTACATTAGTACATGGTGAGATTCAAATAAGAAAAGTTAATATAAATTGTACAGATAAATGATTGTAGAAAAAACTGTTGAATAATTTTGGATGACTATTCTAATAAAGTCATGTGTGTGTATATGCACATTTAACATATTCATTTTGTTAATTATGTTTCTAAATTATAGACTTGTACTTCCTTCTCTTTACATACACAGGTGTCAACTGAAAAATTCATAACCAAATTTAATAATTATGTTTTAATCAGCAGACTTACTGAGGACTATAATCCAGGATACAACCTCTCAGATAGCTCTGAGGAACTTTCCAAAGAAGTAAGGGAAAAGAAAGGATATACAGGAGTTCTTGCTGAAAAAAAAAAAAAAAATGTAGTGGAACATCAACTACATTAGATTAGTGCTAATTATAAAAACCAACAAGTCAGCAAAATGATTTTACTTTTTTTCTACAAATGGGAATATTCAAGAGTCTGGGTTTACTGAATGCTTTGATATGCATTTTAAGTATCTGGGGTCAGCATTCTGTTTGTCTCCCTCCTGAATCCCCTCAAGGCACAGTGCAGTAACTGATAGCTATGGCCACAACATTCTTTGCTTACTGAAATGGCAGACATTGTTCTTTGCCCACACAGGAAAGAAAAGGTAATAGTGAATAAAATAAAATAGCCTTGGAAAGGGTAGGAATTTACCAAGAATGAAAACAATTGATCCTTTCTGTCAATCATACATCACAAGGAGTTGAAAAAACGAAAAGGCATTGAAGACAATTGGCCCAGTGACTTGGGTCAGTGAGGTAGACTTCAATCAAGTATTCTAAGGTGATTGACAAAATAAATGTACTGTAAGCAAGGACTATATCAGCTGATTGAATCCTTAATATTTTATGAAATTTAAAGAGACTAATGGTACAAAAACTGATAAGCCACACATATATTTTCAGTAAGTTCATCATATCATAATGATGAGACAAAGGAAGTAGCTGGTTGCAAACAACAGAAACCCATGTCAAAGGCATAAACAAACAAATAAAAAAAGAAGCATATTGACCTAACAATGAACATTTAACAATACCAAAAGAAGCTCTATTTGAAGATTAATAGCTCAATTTTGAGTCACCTTGAGAGAAACAAGGCAGATCCTAGGCCCCAACCAAGAATCCAAAACCTGGCTGTTGTGAGAAGGTATCCTTTATTCTTTTAAGTCAAATAAGATAGCCATAATTCCAGAATTATATCAAAGTAGCATCACTAAAATCTTTAAAATATACCAAAGTAACTGTAGCTATGATACTTGAAAGATATGGAAACAAATACAGAACTAATCAAAAAATGTATTAAATCACAGAATTGGTTTGAAATTAAGTGAAGTAATTAATGTAGTGATAACTGCATTTGTATATACTTTGCCTACTGTTTAAGGTATATGAATCAGTTATAATAATTTCACAGTGATATTGAATATTTTAAGTTTTAGTGAAAATAAAATATACAGCCCATTTTTAAAGCTACAAATGGCTTAAAATTCTTTAGTGTATTTATGTGTTTAATACACTGAGCATTAAACAAAGAACAAGTAATCATGCATGTGCCTCTCCTATTCAAAAGCCTCTCAGACATAAAAGAACCTTTTGTCAGGAAATGGAGTGTGCCCATTAACATCTATTGTTGTATTAGCAGAGACCATTTCTTTGATAACAAGAGAGGGTAATTTTCAGAAATAACATTCACAGAAAACTTTTAATAAAAAATGAAAGATAAGAGCCAGAGGTATTATCCAAAGAGGGAAGGATCTCTAAGCTTCAATTCTTTTATCATTAATATGGGTATATTTATATTTACTGTAAATGTGAATGATTAGATACATAAAAGCACCTGATAAGAAATAATTGATCCATAAATGTTATTTGTATATTTCATAAGGATGAGGTGCAAATAGACATAAATAATGACTCTAATCCTCCCCTGGCGATGGAGATTTTCAACCTGGAAGTTGATGATGACCATTAAAGATGCCCTCCATGGAGACATAATTGACCCACAGCATCAGCCACTATGCTCTGAATTATCTCTTTGCACTGAGGCTACCTTTCCAGTGATCCTCCCAGCTAACGATGGAACATGGCAAGCCTGTTAAGGCAGACCTAGGCCTGAGGGATGGGGACTCTTTCAATGGAAGGTTTTGGCTTGTGGCTTGGGTCAGTGAGGTAGATTGACAAACCTACCATTCACCTAGTTGAATCCTATCTAAATAGTACTGCAGCTTAAGACTCTTACATGTAGATTTCCTTCTTAATTTCTCTTCTTCACAAGATCACACCTGCACCACAGTCTAATGTTTTCTTAGCCTCTCTTATTTCCTTCCCCATCTTGGCTTACAAGCATTTCACCTAAAAAATCTCTTAATATGTATAATGGTGTCTTAGCATCTATTTCTCCAGAACTCAGCTTCTTACAGTTAGGGTAATAGTGGAGGTGTTGTTTGTGATAAAGAAACCTCCTCCATGTGAAGAAAACATAAGAGACATGGGTTCAATCCCTGGGTCAGGAAGATTCTCTGGAGGAGGAAACAGCAACCCACTCTAATACTCTTGCCTGGAGAATCCCATGGACAGGGGAGCCTGACAGGTTACAGTCCATAGGGTAATAAAGAGTTGGACACAACTGAAGCCACTTAGCACGCACGTACAGAGTTTTTATTAAGCTGAAGAGTTTATTCTCTTCTGAAAGATTTTCATTCAGAGGTGGTAGCAGAGCAAATAAGTTTAAAGAACTTAAAAATCCTAACTTAAAAGACTATACTAAATCCATGAAAATAGTGCATTTACAAAGCTAATGCATTTACAAAGCTAATTATTGAAAATAATAAATACTTGTGAAAATGTATGTTTGGAATTCAAGGTAATCCTTGGTTAAGGCCATTTGACCTTGTCTGAAAATCAATCATAAAAGTGCTTTCTAAAATATGTGTTTATTTATTTAAAAAACAAGTGCCCCCAAAAGGCCACAGTACAGACCAAAGAAATCTATAATGGAAATAAAATTGTGTATTTTATATTGGCATATACTTCAATAGTGTATTAGCAATTAAATAAACTTCAGCACTATTAAGTGATACTGAAAAGACTATTCAAATTCCTTCTCATTCTATCCATGGGTCAAAATCTCAAAAATTCTGCTACTGAAAAGGTTTCCTACAACATTTTTTATATTCCTTGAAGCCTAAACAGTAGGTCTACAATTCATTTCCTTAGCTGTTCTTTCCATATTGCCTTCATTCTTGAATTTTAAAATAATCATTTTTAATTCTCACAACTATTACGGAAACTCTTTTGACACCTGGATTCCTAAGAGACCAAAATTTAAAAAAATTGAGTTAGAAAAAATTTAAACCCTTTTCAGAGTGCTCTCTCTGCTACTTTTATTCAATCTGCCTACTTTTGCTCAAAGGCTATACATGAATTCAGATGCCAAACTCTAAAAGAGTCAACAAATATGCAAATACTTACTGAGTACCTAATATAAGAAATACACAGTTCATGGGGTTCTCGTGGCTAATATACTGGAATGGTTTACCATTTTCTCCTCCAGTGGATCACATTTTGTCAGAACTCTCCATTATGACCTGTCCATCTTGGGTGGCCCTATGCAGCATGACTCATAGTTTCATTGAGTTACACAAGTACCTTCACCACAACAAGGCAGTGATCCATGAAGGGGATCAAGACTGCCAGGAGAAATAGCAAACAACCTCAGATATGTGGATGAGAGCTGTCTAATGGCAGAAAGTGAAGAGGAACTAAAGAGCCTCTTAATGAGGGTGAAGGAAAAGAGTGAAAGAGCTGACTTAAAACTCAATATTAAAAAAACTAAGATGTCATCCAGTTCAATCACTTCATGACACATAGCAGAGGAAATGGTGGAAAGCAGTGACATGTTTCATCTTCTTGGGTTCTAAATCACTGTGGATTGTTACTGCACCCATGAAATTAGAAGACGATTGTCTCTTGGCAGTAAAGCTATGGCAAATCTAGGCAGTGTTTTAAAAATCAAAGACCTCACTTTGGCTAGCAAAGTCTATATAGTCAAGGCTATGGCCTTTCCAGTAGTCATGCACAGATGTGAGAGCTGGACAGTAAAGAACTCAGAGTGCTGAAGAACTGATGCTTTTGAACTGTGGTGCTGGAGAAGACTCATGAGAGTCCCTTGGAAAGAAATGAGATCAAATCAGTCAATCTTAAAGGAAACCATCCCTGAATATTCATTAGAAGGAATGATGCTGAAGCTGAAGCTCCAATACTCTGGCCACCTAATGCTAAGAGTTGACTCACTGGAAAAGACCCCAATGGTGGGAAAGATTAAAAGCAGAAGGAGAAGAGGGTGACAGAGGATGAGATAGTTGGATGATATCACTGATTCATTGGACATGAACCTGGGCAAACTAAGGGAGATGGTAAGGGACAGAAAAGTCTGGCATGCTGTAGTCCATGGGGTCACAAAGAGTTGGATACAATTTGGTGACTGAACAATTACAACAATATAAGGGAATATATCATAACAAAAAGGAAAATATCTGGGACTTCCCTGGTGGTCCAGTAGTTAATAACCCACCTACCATTGCAGAGGATGTGGGTTCAACCCCTGATCCAGGAAGATTCCACATGCCTCAGGGCAACTACTGAGACTACAAGTCACAAAAACTGAAGCCTGCATGCCCTTAGAACCTGTGTTCTGCAAAAGAGAAGCCATTGGATTGAGAAGTTCATTCACCACAACTAGAGAGTAGTCTGTGCTCATCACAATTAGAGAAAGCCTGTGCACAGCAATGAAGAGCCAGAACAGTCCCAAAAAATAACTTTTTTGAAAAAAGGAAAATCTCCTACTTCTAAATTACTCCAATATCATTAACATTTAGTTCAGTTCAGTTCAGTTGCTCAGTCGTGTCCAACTCTTTGCATCCCCATGATTAGCAGCAGGCCAGGCCTCCCTGTCCATCACCAACTCCCAGAGTTCTTTCAGACTCACGTCCATCAAGTCAGTGATGCCATCCAGCCATCTCATCCTCTGTCATCCCCTTCTCCTCCTGCCCCCAATCCCTCCCAGCATCAGAGGCTTTTCCAATGAGTCAATTCTAAGTATGAGGTGGCCAAAGTACTGGAGTTTCAGCTTTAGCATCATTCCTTCCAAAGAATACCCAGGGCTGATCTCCTTCAGAATGGACTGGTTGGATCTCCTTGCAGTCCAAGAGACTTCCAAGAGTCTTCTCCAACACCACAGTTCAAAAGCATCAATTCTTCAGCGCTCAGCTGTCTTTACAGTCCAACTCTCATATCCATACATGATCACTGGAAAAACCATAGCCTTGACTAGATGGACCTTTGTTGGCAAAGTAATGTCTCTGCTTTTCAATATGCTATATAAGTTGGTCATAACTTTTCTTCCAAGGATCAAGTGTCTTTTAATTTCATGGCTGCAGTCATCA
>NW_011492754.1:24516-25766 GCF_000754665.1 Bison bison bison
TAGTCAATAAAGCAAAAATAGATGTTTTTCTGGAACTCTCTTGCTTTTTCGATGATCCAGTGGATGTTGGCCATTTGGTCTCTGGTTCCTCTGCCTTTTCTAAAACCAGCTTGAACAACTGGAAGTTCACGGTTCATGTATTCCTGAAGCCTGGCTTTGAGAATTTTGAGCATTACTTTACTAGCGTGTGAGATGAGTGCAATTGTGCCATTAACATTACAATGTATTTAAATGCTAGAAGATTGTGTGCTGCTTGAGGAATGGATTCAACTACATAGCCTAATAGATTACTTAGATGTATTTCTTTCCTGACATTTGATATTTTTCCTTAATTCAACCTCACCACATTTTCTTTGTCCATACACTAATGAATGCAGCTCTTTTCAAAAGTATTTAGCTTTCAAGTGTCATTTTAAAATATTATTTTCTTCAGTCCTTTAATCACTTTTACTGAAATAACTGGACATCTGCCAATTGATGACATTTTTTGGAATTCATTTCACAAAGAGATTTTATTTAAAGTATGTTCTAAAGATATATATTTACATGGGTTCTATAATACAAAAAAAAAAAAAAATCCATCACCTTGTCTTCTCAGTCCAAGAGTGGTTATCTTCAGGAAAGTCATGACTTAGAGAGATCTTAAAAGCTAGAACTGATAATCTTATTTAACAAACACTTATCCAATGCTTACTGATATAGAAAGAAATAGAAATAGAAGAAATAATTATCTTCTATTTAGAAATATCAATTCATAAATTTCCATCGGCATTCCTATGAGGTATATAGTATTATTCCAAATGCTGCAAATGAACTTACACAATCTCAAGGTCACACAACCTAGTCATAGGCTAGATTTGAAACCAGATAGCCTTGGTTAGGAGTCAGTAATCTTAGTATAGCTTATGTGGCCCATGGCATGACTCTGGTAACTACAATCTGTAAATTGCATAATTCTGTGCTATAGGACGGGGTGATTATCTCTTGATAATTTCTCTGGATGACAAAAGATTGTCATTCTACTTTCCATTGGAGAATGATTGATGGTGGCTGGTTGGGGTTATGAAGAATTTTGAATAAACTAGTCTGCACCCAAAAGAAAAGTGTAATGATATTGTCCAGGGATGTCTGACAGACATAAAATAAGCTGTGCTTATAAGCTGGAGATAAGCTGTGCTCTCCAGATACACATTAGCCATTCATGAGTCAGGCTCTCCTAATTTAGGCCTGCTGTATCTGTTCCTCCTATA
>NW_011492755.1:0-78 GCF_000754665.1 Bison bison bison
CAGGGACTATACAGTCCATGGATTTCTCCAGACCAGAATACTGGAGTGGATAGCCTTTCCCTTCTGCAGGGGATCTTC
>NW_011492755.1:4321-5338 GCF_000754665.1 Bison bison bison
GCAAGATAGCACTAATTAAGATTGTTCAGAATGTAAATCTACTTCTGAGAAATGGATAGTATAAATTGACTACATAAACTTCTTTCCAGTGAACAACTGAAATAAACAAAGGAAACAGAGTAGGTGCCAAAACTAGACAGCAGTGCCTTCTACATACTCAAATTTAAATTCTGTTCTGAAAAGTGGAACAGAATTGGAAGCCATCTCAATGACTAACCTCTATCTTTCCTGCCCAAGAGAAGAGATGCAGAAATCCTGTCATAAACACTCAACCAGCTGCAGGCAATGTACAAATTCTTGGGGCAGGAGATTGGGAGACAGATTTTGAAACTGCAGAGGAATCTACCCACACATGTATTATCCTAAGTATCCATGGTCTATCATGTTTCTCACTGTCAATGGGAAATCAGTTCATATGGTGTTATATTGAGAGAATGGGTGGAATATTATAATATGTAATGAGTATAACCAAGCAATATTTGCTATGATTGTTTATTTTTCCCATTATTGACTCTTGCTCCCACTTCTCAGGCTACTTCTATACTACAAGAAAGGACATAACAGTAAGCACAATTTCACTTATCAGGGAAGAAACTCTCACCTTGTGAAGTAATTTAGAGTGTTCTTTCCAAGGTAGC
Organism: Bison bison bison; assembly: GCF_000754665.1. Lineage (NCBI taxonomy): Eukaryota > Metazoa > Chordata > Mammalia > Artiodactyla > Bovidae > Bison > Bison bison. Next base: position 4,960 of record NW_011492755.1, read on the forward strand.
CTCTTACTCTCCAGCCAGAATCATCCTATGTATTTGTATTCTATGTTTGAAGTCAATCCCTTTTATATCTGGCAGGCAAAAGAGAGGGAGAGAGGGAAAAAAAAAAAAGGTCAGTTCTCCTGAATTCTCTCTCTCCAGATATCTGCATTGAGTTTACTGACTGGTTCAGCAACCACAGGCCCAATCTTGACTAGTTCAGTTCAGTCACTCAGTCGTGTCTGACTCTTTGCGACCCCATGAATCACAGCACGGCAGGCCTCCCTGTCGAACACCAACTCCCGGAGTTCACTCAAACTCATGTCCATCGAGTCAGTGATGCCATCCAGCCATCTCATCCTCTGTTGTCTCCTTATCCTCCTGCCCCCAATCCCTCCCAGCA
>NW_011492755.1:9258-9848 GCF_000754665.1 Bison bison bison
AGGGTTAAGGAAAACAAAGAAGAGATGGGAAGCATCAAGATACTAGCAAGAGCTGAAAGCCTGTATCAACCTGGGCAATCAGAGGAAACTCTTAGTGAAAGGGGAGGCAAGAGCTGTGAAGTGGATCCACCAGAAAGGAGTTGCAGGAGATAAGATGTGCTTTCCCAGTTCTAGTGTCTACCAGCCTCCTGCTCAAATGGGGGACCCAAAGCAGTGGTGGGAAACTGGGGGACTAAAGGGAGGGAGAAACCACAGTGATTCCCTGCCTTCTTCAGGCTCCAGTTCCTATGGGGCAGGCCCACCTGGTTCCAGCTGTAGCCTGGTGATCCACCTAGAAGGAGCTTTTATTTAGAATTAAATCTTCTGATCCAGACCACAGATGAAGCAACCACAGGACTACCATCTCTCTTCTGGGATGTGCAGGTGTGCACTTCAACTGAGGTCCTGAAGCAGTGGGGCTCTCTCTTATTAAGCTCTGGGGTTTTTGTTCAGCTTTTCCCATTACTTCAAGCACTGTGAGCTCCCAAAGAGCACAGAAGTACTTTGCAGAGTCTTCGAGCTGTAAGGATGAAATGATGAGGCTGATGGAT
>NW_011492756.1:0-472 GCF_000754665.1 Bison bison bison
ACCAGATGGTCAACACCAAAATCAGATTGATTATATTCTTTTCAGCCAAAGATGGAGAAACTCTATACAGTCAGCAAAAACAAGACCAGGAGCTGACTGTGGCTCAGACCATGAACTCCTTATTGCCAAATTCAGACTGAAATTGCAGAAAGTAGGGAAAATAACTAGACCATTCAGGTATGACCTAAATCAAATCCCTTATGATTATACAGTGGAAGTGAGAAGTAGTTTAAGGGCCTAGATCTAATAGATAGAGTGCCTGATGAACTATGGAATGAGGTTCATGACATTGCACAGGAGACAGGGATCAAGACCATCCCCATGGAAAAGAAATGCAAAAAAGCAAAATGGCTGTCTGGGGAGGCCTTACAAATAGCTGTGAAAGGAAGAGAAGTGAAAAGCAAAGTAAAAAAGGAAAGATATAAGCATCTGAATGCAGGGTTCCAAAGAATAGCAAGAAGAGATAAGAAAG
>NW_011492756.1:4413-6445 GCF_000754665.1 Bison bison bison
TTAATTATATTTCCACAGTGGTCATCACTATCAAGTATGTACTCTGAAACTAATTGAAAAATTAAAAAACAAATACCTCCAATAGTCAAATTTCTAATTCTAATACTTATTGTGGACCTTAAGAATGAAATAAAATTTAAGTGTGGCTTACTTCTAATAATACCACAGGGCATTGACATAGGAGGTGCTTGTTAAAAAGCCATCTGTTTTTTATTTAAATCCATCTTATAAAAACTTCTAGTCTGTGAAAATTAAAAATTTCTATTTGAAAAATTAAGTCATATAATATTTGAAAATGATTTTTTTGAAATTAGAGACTGTAACTAACATTTTTTGAAATATTATGTGACTTAATTTTTCAAATAGAAATTTTTAATTTTCACAGACTAGAAGTTTTTATAAGATGGATTTAAATAAAAGACAGATGGCTTTTTAACAAGCACCTCCTATGTCAATGCCCTGTGGTATTATTAGAAGTAAGCCACGCTTAAATTTTATTTCATTCTTAAGGTCCACAATAAGTATTACAACTAGAAATTTGACTATTGGAGGTATTTGTTTTTTAATTTTTCAATTAGTTTCAGAGTACATACTTGATAGTGATGACCACTGTGGAAATATAATTAACAAATAATAAAAGTGTTGATCAGTGTATAAAAGAAAATTAGTATAAATATATTTACTTTTATTTTGTTTTGTTTAATTTAAAATTTCATATTTCTGTAACAATTTACTAAGTTCCATATCAGAGCCAGATATTAGAATTCAAGGAAGACTCAGAAAATGTTGGCTGCTTTCTTTTTTTTTAATATAAATTTATTTATATTATTATTTTTTCTTTACAATTTTGTATTCATTTTGCCATGCATCAACATGAATCCGCCATGGGTGTACATGTGCTCCCCATCCTGAAGCCCCCTCCCACCTCCCTCCCCATACCATCCCTCTGGGTCATCCGAGTGCACCAGCCCAAAACATCCGGTATCCTGCATCGAACCTGGACTGGTGATTCGTTTCTTATGTGATATTATACATGTTTCAATGCCATTCTCCCAAATCATCCCACCCTCTCCCTCTCCCACAGAGTCCAAAAGACTGTTCTATACATCTGTGTCTCTTTTGCTGTCTTGCATACAGGGTTATCGTTACCATCTTTCTAAATTCTGTATATATGCGCTAGTATACTGTATTGGGGAGAAGGCAATGGCAACCCACTCAAGTACTCTTGCCTGGAAAATCCCATGGACAGAGGGGCCTTGTGGGCTGCAGTCCATGGGGTCGCTAGGAGTCAGACACGGCTGAGCAACTTCACTTTATTTTTTCACTTTCATGCATTGGAGAAGGAAATGGCAACCCACTCCAGTGTTCTTGCCTGGAGAATCCCAGGGACGGGGGAGCCTGGTGGGCTGCCATCTATGGGGTCGCACAGAGTCGGACACGACTGAAGCGACTTAGCAGCAGCATACTGTATTGGTGTTTTTCTTTCTGGCTTACTTCTTCTGAATAATAGGCTCCAGTTTCATCCACCTCATTAGAACTGATTCAAATGTATTCTTTTTAATGGCTGAGTAACACTACACTGTGTATATGTACCACAGCTTTCTTATGCATTCATCTGCTGATGGACATATAGGTTGCTTCCATGTCCTGGCTATTAGAAACAGTGCTGCGATGAACATTGGGGTACACATGTCTCTTTCAGTTCTGGTTTCCTCGGTGTATATGCCCAGCAGGGGGATTGATAGGTCATAAGGCAGTTCTATTTCAAGTTTTTTAAGGAATCTCCACACTGTTCTCCATAGTGGCTGTACTAGTTTGCATTCCCACCAAGAGGGTAAGAGGGTTCCCTTTTTTCCACACCCTCTCCAGCATTTATTGCTGGTAGACTTTTGGATTGCAGCCATTCTGACTGGCGTGAAATGGTACCTCATAGTGGTTTTGATTTGCATTTCTCTGATAATGAGTGGTGTTGAGCATCTTTTCATGTGTTTGTTAGCCATCTGTATGTCTTCTTTGGAGAAATGTCTATTTA
>NW_011492756.1:8330-32088 GCF_000754665.1 Bison bison bison
AAGAGTTTGAGCAGGATAGGTGTTAGCTCTTCTCTAAATTTTTGGTAGAATTCAGCTGTGAAGCCATCTGGACCTGGGCTTTTGTTTGCTGGAAGATTTCTGATTACAGTTTCAATTTCCGTGCTTGTGTTGGGTCTGTTAAGATTTTCTATTTCTTCCTGGTTCAGTTTTGGAAAGTTGTACTTTTCTAAGAATTTGTCCATTTCTTCCACGTTGTCCATTTTATTGGCATATAATTGCTGATAGTAGTCTCTTATGATCCTTTGTATTTCTGTGTTGTCTGTTGTGATCTCTCCATTTTCATTTCTAATTTTATTGATTTGATTTTTATCCCTTTGTTTCTTGATGAGTCTGATGGTTTGTCAATTTTTTTTTATCCTTTCAAAGAACCAGCTTTTGGCTTTGTTGATATTTGCTATGGTCTCTTTCCTTTCTTTTACATTTATTTCTGCCCTAATTTTTAAGATTTCTTTCCTACTAACCCTGGGGTTCTTCATTTCTTCCTTTTCTAGTTGCTTTAGGTGTAGAGTTAGGTTATTTATTTTTCTTATTTCTTGAGGTATGCCTGTATTGCTATGAACCTTCCCCTTGCACTACTTTTACAGTGTCCCATAGGTTTTGGGTTGTTGTGTTTTCATTTTCATTCACTTCTATGCATATTTTCATTTCTTTTTTTGATTTCTTCTGTGATTTGTTGGTTATTCAGCAGTGTGTTGTTCAGCCTCCGTATGTTGGAATTTTTAATAGTTTTTCTCCTGTAATTGAGATCTAATCTTACTGCATTGTGGTCAGAAAAGATGTTTGGAATGATTTCAATTTTTTTTTAATTTACCAAGGCTAGATTTATGGCCCAGGATGTGATCTATCATGGAGAAGGTTCCGTGTGCACTTGAGAAAAAGGTGAAATTCATTGTTTTGGGGTGAAATGTCCTATAGATATCAATTAGGTCTAACTGGTCTATTGTATCATTTAAAGTTTGTGTTTTCTTGTTAATTTTCTGTTTAGTTGATCTATCTATAGGTGTGACTGGGGTATTAAAGTCTCCCACTATTATTGTGTTATTGTTAATTTCTCCTTTCATATTTGTTAGCATTTTTCTTACATATTGCAGTGCTCCTATGTTGGATGCATACATATTTATAATTGTTATCTCATCTTCTTGGATTGATCCTTTGATCATTATGTAGTGTCCTTCTTTGTCTCTTTTCACAGCCTTTGTTTTAAAGTCTATTTTATCTTATATGAGTATTGCTACTTCTGCTTTCTTTTGATCTCTACTTGCGTGGAATATCTTTTTCCAGCCCTTCACTTTCAGACTGTATGTGTCCCCTGTTTTGAGGTGGGTCTTTTGTAGACAACATATATAGGGGTCTTGTTTGTATCCATTCAGCCAGTCTTTGTCTTTTGGTTGGGGCATTCAACCCATTTACGTTTAAGGTAATTATTGATAAGTATGATCCCATTGCCATTTACTTTATTGTTTTGCGTTTGAGTTTATACACTCTTTTGTGTCTAGAGAAGATCCTTTAGCAGTGTTGGAGAGCTGGTTTGGTGGTGCTGAATTCTCTCAGCTTTTGCTTGTATGTAAACCTTTTGATTTCTTTTTCATATTTGAATGAGATCCTGCTGGGTACAGTAATCTGGGCTGTAGGTTATTTTCTTTCATCACTTTAAGTATGTCTTGCCATTCGCTCCTGGCCTGAAGAGTTTCTATTGAAAGATCAGCTGTTATCCTTATGGGAATCCCCTTGTGTGTTATTTGTTGTTTTTCCCTTGCTGCTTTTAATATTTGTTCTTTGTGTTTGATCTTTGTTAATTTGATCAATATGTGTCTTGGGGTGTTTTGCCTTGGGTTTATCCTGTTTGGGATTCTCTGGGTTTCTTGGCCTTGAGTGATTATTTCCTTCCCCATTTTAGGGAAGTTTTCAACTATTATCTCCTCAAGTATTTTCTCATGGTCTTTATTTTTGTCTTCTTCTTCTAGGACTCCTATGATTCAAATGTTGTGGTGTTTAATATTGTCCTGGAGGTCTCTGAGATTGTCCTCATTTCTTTTAATTCATTTTTCTTTTTTCCTCTGATTCATTAATATCTACCATTCTATCTTCTACTTCACTAATCCTATCTTCTGCCTCTATTATTCTGCTATTTGTTGCCTCCAGAGTGTTTTTGATCTCATTTATTGCATTATTCATTTTTAAATTTCTTCTAGGTCCTTGTTAAACCTTTCTTGCATCTTCTCAATCCTTGTCTCCAGGCTATTTATCTGTGATTCCATTTTGATTTCAAGGTTTTGGATCATTTTCACTGTCATTCGGAATTCTTTATCAGGTAGATTCCTTTCTCTTCCTCTTTTGTTTGGTTTGGTGGACATCTATCCTTTCCTTTATCTGCTAGGTATTCCTCTGTCTCTTTATCTTGGTTATATTGCTGAGTTTGGGGTTGCCTTTCTGTATTCTGTCAGTTTGTGGGAGTTTTCTTTATTGTGTAATTTCCTCACTGTGGGTGAGGTTGTACAGGAAGCTTGTCAAGGTTTCTTTGTTAGGGAAGCTTGTGTCGGTGTTCTGGTGGGTGGAGCTGGATTTCTTCTCTCTGGAGTGCAATGAAGTGTCCAGTGATGAGCTATGAGATGTCAATGGGTTTGGCGTAACTTTGGGCAGCCTGTATATTGAAGCTCAGGGCTGTGTTCCTGTGTTGCTGGAGAACTTGTGTGGTATGTCTTGGTCTGGAACTTGTTTGCCCTTGGTTGGTGCTTGGTTTCAGTGTAGGTATGGAGGCGTTTGATGATCTCCTGTCGATTAATGTTCCCTGGAGTCAGGAGTTCTCTGGTGTTCTCAGGATTTGGACTTAAGCCTCCTGATTCTGGTTTTCAGTCTTATTTTTACAGTAGTCTCAAGACTTCTCCTTCTATACAGCACCATTGATAAAACATCTAGGTTAAAGACGAAAAGTTTCTCCACAGTGAGGGACACCCAGAGAGGTTCACAGAGTTACATGAAGAAGAGAAGAGGGAAGGGGGAGTTAGAGGTGACCCGAATGAGATGCTATGCTATGCTATGCTAAGTCACTTCAATCGTGTCCGACTCTGTGCAACCCCAGAGACGGCAGCCCACCAGGCTCTGCCCTCCCTGGGATTCTCCAGGCAAGAACACTGGAGTGAGTTTCCTTCTCCAATGCATGAAAGTGAAATAGAAAGTGAAGTTGCTGAGTCGTGTCTGACTCTTAGCAACCCCATGGACTGCAGCCTACCAGGCTCCTCCATCCATGGGATTTTCCAGGCAAGACTACTGGAGTGGGGTGCCATTGCCTTCTCCATGAATGAGATGAGGTGGAATCAAAAGAGAAGAGAGCAAGCTAGCCAGTTATCACTTCCTTATGTGCGCTCCACAGTCTGGACCACTCAGAGATGTTCACGGAGTTATTCAGAGAAGAGGGAGGAAGGAGACAGAGGTGGCCAGGAGGATAAAAGGGGGGAATCAAAAGGAGAGAGACCGATCTAGCCAGTAATCAGTTCCCTAAGTGTTTTCCACCATCTGGAACACACAGAGATTCACAGATTTGGGTAGAGGAGAGAAGGAGGAGGGAGGAGACAGAGGCGACCTGGTGGAGAAAAAGGAGAGTCCAAAGGGGGAAGAGCAGTCAAGCCAGTAATCTCTCTCCCAAGTAAAAATGGGTACTGAAGATTGGGTTCTTAAAGGTACAAAATTGATAACAAATACCAAAAAGTGAAGATTAAAAAAAAAAGTCACAAAAATTATTAAAAAGAAATGCATATGAAGTTTGCTTTAAAAAATAGGGTGTTTTGTTTTGTTTTGTTTTGTTTTTTTGCAAAGTAATAGTATGTTATAAAAATGAAAATTAAAGGAGTAATAGAGGACTTAAAATTTAAAAAAAAATTAAAAAAAAAGAGAATGATTGTAAAAATAGTAAAAATATATCTAGGACTTTCTCTGGTGTTGTGGGCAGTGTGGGATCAGTTCATTTTCAGATAGTTCCTTGGTCCAGCTTATATTTCTCAAGATCTATATAGGCCCATTCCTATGTAGTTGGTACTAACTCAGGGTTTTAACATGTTGCACCTGTCACTTACACGGTGGTTCCCTGTTTTAGCTTCTTCTGTTTGCTGGTCTCTTCAGCATCTGATTTCCCCTCTGACACAAGGGTGGGGGGGTCTGGTGGACACTTTTTTTAGGCTCACTTGTTCAGTTGTGCTGTGGGGAGGGAGGGATGCTGCAAACAAATAATACTGGCGTGTGCTCATAGTGTCTCAGCCACACTGGGCCTGCCCCTGCTCATGGTGTGTGTGCCCTCCCTGCCTGCACTGCTCAGGCTCTAGGTTGCTCCACCAGGAACCATCTGAGGCCTGCCCTGGGCTGCATGCACCTCCCAGGTCTAAGCCACTCAGGTTCTGGCACTCAGGTAGTCCTCAGAGGCGCAGACTCAGTTGGGCTACATTTTGTGCCCTTCCCAGGTGTGAGCAGCTCAGGTGATAAGGTGTTTGGCGAGCATGGTTGCTGCCACTTATCGCCTCCCCTGTCCCTGCCACTCGGTTTTCTGGGTGTACAACCAGCACACCTTCTCAGGCAGATGTTGACCGTCTAGAACCCCAAGAAGTCTTAGTTAGCAAAGAAGCCTGCTTGAAGTTTGGTAGATAATGTCTCTCTGGGGCTACGATTGCCCCCTTCTGGCTCTGGCTGCCTGTCACTGGAGGGGGATGGTCTGCAGCCGGCTATCTCTGTTCAGTTCTTTGTTCTGTGCATGGGCCTGGCGGTGTCTTAGGTTAGGGCTGGCTTTTAGCCTGCTGGCTATCCCACAGTCTGGTTTGCTAGCCCAAGTTAGTTTTCTCAGATTGCCCTTGGGGCATTCAGTCTCAGTCCTTACTCTAAGCAATGCAGCCCGCACCTCCCTGCCCAGCCCCCGCTTGCTAGTGGTGGGTCCAGGCATCTGTGCTGCTTCTCTGCTGGGGGAGTTACTGTTGGGCTCCTAATCTGTGGGTTTTAATTATTTATTTATTTTTCCTCCCTGTTTTGTTGCTCTCTGTGCTTCCAAGGCTCACCACAGACTCGGCAGTGAGAGTGTTTCCTGGTGTTTGGAAACTTCTCTCTTTTTAAGACTCTCTTCCCAGGATGGAGCTCTGTCCCTACCTCTTTTGTCTCTTTTTTTGTCTTTTATAGTTTTTCCTACCTCTTTTTGAAGACAATGGGCTGTTATTCTGGGTGCCTGATGTCCTCTGCCGGCATTCAGAAGTTGTCTTGTGGAATTAGTCAGCGTTTAAATGTTCTTTTGATGAATTTGCGGGGGTGAAAGTGATCTCCCCATCCTATTCCTCTGCCATCTTAGGACCGCCCCATATTGACTTTTAAATTGGAGGGTAGATTTAGTTAAAGATGAGAAAAAGTATATAAAAAGGAAAATAACAATCTTCAATTTAGAAGCCCATTTGTCATTAATGTTCCCAATACTAAATATGTATTAAAGAAGAATTAAATTAGCATTTTAATTTTTTAAATTAAATGATTATATGTTCTAAATCTCAGAAAATTTAGTGGTCATAAAAGTTAAAAATTTGTTAAAGATTCTGATCATTTTGTATAAGACACAATAGCATCTAGAACAGTTAGTTTCATTATTACCATCACTTTATATAAACATACATATGCTTATATAAATAGCTGTTTATTTTGATATATAATGCATACATTTGTGGTAAAATTAATACATCCTATGCATTCAAACACTGTGTTAGATACTAAGCCTGCAATTTTATTTGAAAATGTACTTTAAAACATTAATATTGAGACCCAGAGCACATGGAGTTTTCTTAGTTGTTTTATGAATCATAGTTTCTTAGTTTTCTTTCCCTCTCTAATTCTCAAACCCTTTGCATTTGAAGATAATGTCTGTTAGGTAATTCTGGAAGTATTAGAATTTTAATCTGTCACAGAGATCCTATTTACCAACATCTCCTCATAATATAGTAATGTTTTCATTCATCAATTTATCAATTGTAAATAAAATAAAAACTTCTAGACACACTGAGTCTGAGCCCTTCCAAAGGAATTTTTTTTTTAAATTCTTCCCTCAAATAATTAAAAGTCTGTGGTTTAGTGAATCTATTAGAGCAACAAAAAACCTAGTTTAAAATACGGACTAGCCTGACAGAAGACCAAGCATGCCTTTTACTAAAGTAATAATTACTTCAGTCTCTATGCACTATAGTTTACTTACATGCATTTGCTAATATTTATTTTTTTAAAAAACTTGCAAGACATGGAAGAGGAAAGACAACTTGATACATTGTCAAGAGATTAAAATATTTGAAAGAACTAGATTCAGAGATCTTGCATATGTTGGAAGGATCAGAGGAGGATTTTTGCTTTAGTGGAAAAATATTTCTAGCTGATGTAATGGAAAAAGCATGAAAAATACGTGAACAAGTGGAGAACATAAAAGAAAGACAGAAGCTATTAAAAGAAGCCCAATAGAAATGGAGAATTGTGGTAGCAGAAATAAAGGTATCAGAAGACTGGAGGGTACAGAGAAAATAATTAGTTTGAAGACAGGTCAGTGGAATTTATCCACACTGATTTGTGAAGAAAACAAAAACTTTAAAAAGAAGAAAGAAACCAGGACATGCAACCTTTAAATCAAGGTCAAATGGTCAAACGTATATATAATTTAAGAAGAGAGGAGAAAAAGAGAAAAATATAAGGGAGGATGAATGGTGCAGCATGAATATTAATGTTTTAAAAGATAATATTTTTGTAATAGTTGAATAAGTTCCTTTTATACTGATTCACACATAGCAACCATAAACTTTGGATTGAAATACAATCAATAAATCAATAAAATGAATTTTTAAAAGCAACTTTGCAATAATCAGAAATTCTTAATGTTAATATAGTCTTATTTACCAATATTTACCATTAAGTCATTGATTTTTTGTGTTGTTCAGGAAATTTTTCTAACATCTCAGTTCAGATCAGTTCAGTCACTCAGTCGTGTCCAACTCTTTGAGACCCCATGAATCACAGCACACCAGGCCTCCCTGTCCATCACCAACTCCCAGAGTTCACTCAGACTCACGTCCATTGAGTCAGTGCTGCCATCCAGCCATCTCATCCTCTGTTGTCCCCTTCTCCTCCTGCCCCCAATCCCTCTTAGCATCAGAGACTTTTCCAATGAGTCAACTCTTCACATGAGGTGACCAAAGTACTGGAGTTTCAGCTTTAGCATCATTCCTTCCAAAGAAATCCCAGGGCTGATCTCCTTCAGAATGGACTGGTTGGATCTCCTTGCAGTCCACTATAAAAATATTGTCATATAATATTTCTCACTGCTTTATTAATATTCAGTCTTATGAAAGTTGAGTCTATGGTTTTATATACAAATGCTTTTTGTCTCAACTATATTTCCCCAAATATACATATTTTGCTAATTGTTCTTTTGGGTTATTTTATCATAAATTTATGTTTATATGTTCACAAAGTTCTTTTTAGATTTTCAGTGTAGTTTCATTGTTTGGTTGTCTCATATTTTATGCCAGTACTGCACAATTTTAAATATTGTGCTTATATTTATCTTTGCATTTCCATGTAAATTATATAAGCAATTCAATGCTGTCAGTTTTAACAAGAACCAAAAAAAGAATGATGGGATTTTGATTAAGATTGCTTTACATCTAATAATACAGATAACCGATATTTCTACAACACTGAGAACAGACTCTGGATAGGTTAATAAGGGGGAAAAGTAGATGGAATTATTCACTGGAAGGATTTTAAATTGTATAAAAGTGGAAGAGATGTTTAAATTTTAGACCAAAGATTTGGAACAACTATCAGTGATGACACATCCTGGATATGGCTGTTGGCATGAGTGGATAAGATGAAATTCAGGTAAAAGTAGTTTAAATTCAAGACTATCAAAAAGAGGGAAAAGGGAAGAGAGAAAGAGAATTTGAGGCATTCAGTGGAATATGCATTAAGAATACTTTCATCAAGGCAGATAGAAGACCTGGTTTGGAAGCACATAAGCCAGTTGCAAAATCAGCAAATACAGGACTGGATTGGATCTTATCTATTTCATGTGGTTACAGAAGTGTTAGAAAGAGGATATAGTTAGTCTCAAAGCAAAGTGATGTTTCAGACAAAGGGAAAGAACTATTTGGATGTAAGAAGGGAAATGAGTATCAGTGAAATATACAGTGGGGGAGAAAAAGTAACAATTCCTTCAAAACCTTATTCCTTGTTCAGAAGGCAAAAAGATGAAGGATATGCTCAGTCACACATTCCAAGAGGTAGAATAGATTAACCATGAAGTAAAGGGAACAATGGAAGATTTTATAGAGGGTGGAGTAGTATGAGAATGAGTCAGAAGACTAGAAGCAATTGATAATAAGTGTGAGGTAAGGGAGAGGATAACTTGGGCTGGAGAACAAAATACCAGGAAATTTAGATTTCTAGGGTTGAATTTACCTGAACTTTCTAGGCCTTATGGGTTTTGTTGTGGCTGGGTTTGTGTGTGGTTCTGAGAAAGCTGTACTTTCAGTGAGCAGGTGAGAAACTAGATAAGTTGTGCCCCAGGAATAATATCAAATTAAAAGAAAACCTGGAGTTGTTGCACTAAACTTAAGTTGTGAGCCTTGCAATGTAATTTTTTAAAAGCAAGATTGCTATCTTTGTACATTTTCTAAAGGTGAAATACTAAATATATGTATAATACTAAATAGATATGTATCTTTGATTATGTGAGAATTTTAAATGTAAAAACTTAGATTCCAAGCTGAGGTTTCATATGGTAAAACAACATATTCAAACTATTCAAACTATTTATTGCTTATCATAATTGAAAATTATAAAGTGTTCTTTCAATGGCTGTTAACAACTCTTACTAGAAGAAGCAATCCCTACTGCTCACAAACTTGAAGATGTTAAAATCCAAACCAAAAATAAAACTAGTGTATCATTATACAAATTGAAAAATAAAAAGACTAGAAGAACTAGAGAGACAAGAATTAGAGAGACAAGTAGATTAACTATATTTTAACTCTAACTCTAACTATATTTTAACTCTAAGCTTTTTATTAAACAATAGAATAATTAAAGGAGAAGGCGATGGCAAAATCCTGTGGGCGGAAGAGCCTGGTGGGCTGCAGTCCATGGGGTTGCTAGGAGTCGAACACAAATGAGCTACTTCACTTTCACTTTTCACTTTCATGCATTGGAAAAGGAAATGGCAACCCACTCCAGTGTTCTTGCCTGGAGAATCCCAGGGACGGGGAGCCTGGTGGGCTGCCGTCTATGGGGTCGCACAGAGTCGGACATGACTGAAGTGACCTAGCAGCAGAATAATTAAAATAAAATTATTTGGGAATAAAATACACTAAAGGGAAATAATGATTAAGCATGAAAGAGGGAAGTTTAGAAGAAAGAATGGAAATATGGTGGGGATAGGTTTTGAAATAGGCCAATTTTATAAAAGGAGAGGGAAAACTAAGAGAACAAAACATACCTTTTTTGATGAAAGAAAGTGAAGTTGCTCAGTCATGTCCAACTCTTTGCAACCCCATGGACTGTAGCCTATCAGGCTCCTCTGTCCACGGAATTTTCCAGGCAAGAGTACTGGAGTGGGTTGCCTTTTCCTTCTCCAGGGGATCTTCCCGACCCAGGGATCAAACCCAGGTCTTCAGCATTGCAGGCAGATGCTTTACCATCTGAGCCACCAGGGAAGTCCTTTTGATGAAAGAGTTGTTTTAAATACAGGGAGTCATTAATCGAATCTGTAAAAGAGGATTATGTTGGAGAGGTGATAATTAGAAATAGACTGCTCATTATTTCCCTGTTAATTCAGATATTAGTATTGTCCTAATTTGCATGTTTATGAATCTGTAGTCATTTAATCTAAGTTTTGCCTCAGTTCAGTTCAGTCACTCAGTCGTGTCCAACTTTTTCAACCCCATGGACTGCAGGATGCCAGTCTTCCCCATCCATCACCAACTCCCAAAGCTTGCTCAAACTCATGTCCATCGCATCAGTGATGCCATCCAACCATCTTATCCTCTGTCATCCCCTTCTCCTCCCACCTTCAATCTGTCCCAGTATCAGGGTCTTTTACAATAAGTCAGTTCTTCACATCAGGTAACCAAAGTATTGGAGTTTCAGCTTCAGCATTCATCTTTCCAATGAATATTCAGGACTGATTTCCTTTAGGATTGATGGAATCTATCTGGAGATCTGATTGGATCTCCTTTCAGTCCAAGGGACTCTTAAGAGTCTTCTCCAACACCACAGTTCAAAAGCACCAATTCTTCGGCACTCAGCTTTCTTTAAGTTCAACTGTCACATCCATTCATGACTACTGGAAAAACCATCGCTTGGACTAGATGGACTTTTGTTGGCAAAGTAATGTCTCTGCTTTTTAATATGCTGTCCAAGTTTGTCATAGTTTTTCTTCCAAGGAGCAAGCGTCTTTTAATTTTGTGGCCGCAGTCACCATCTGCAGTGATTTTGAAGCCCAAGAAAATAAAGTCTCTCACTGTTTTCACTGTTTCCCCATCTATTTGCCATGAAGTGATGGGAATGTATGCCATGATCTTAGTTTTCTGAATGTTGAGTTTTAAGCCAAGTTTTTCACTCTCCTCTTTCACTTTCATCAAAAGGCTCTTTAGTTCTTTGCTTTCTGCCATAAGGGTGGTGTCATCTGCATATCTGAGATTATTGATATTTCTCTCAGCAATCTTGATTCCAGCTTGTACTTTATCCAGCCTGGCATTTCTCATGATGTCCTCTGCATATAAGTTAAAAAAACAGGGTGACAATATACATCCTTGACGTAATCCTTTCCTGATTTGGAAACATTCTGTTGTTCATTAGAGGTATAGGGATAGACTATATGATTAATATAGGCATTTTGTCATTTATTTTTCAATTTAGAAGATAATTATCTCCATTAAAGAGCTCATATATAATAGTATTTATTATAAGATAATCCTATTTATGTAAGCTTAACCAGATGGTGATTGCAGCCATGAAATTAAAAGATGCTTACTCCTTGGAAGGAAAGTTATGACCAAGATAGATAGCATATTCAAAAGCAGAGACATTACTTTGCCAACAAAAGTCCATCTAGTCAAGGCTATTGTTTTTCCAGGGGTCATGTATGGATGTGAGAGTTGGACTGTGAAAAAAGCTGAGTGCCGAAGAATGGATGCTTTTGAACTGTGGTGTTGGGGAAGACTCTTGAGAATCCCTTGGACTGCAAGGAGATCCAACCAGTCCATTCTAAAGAAGATCAGTCCTGGGTGTTCATTGGAAGGACTGATGCTAAAGTTAAAACTCCAATACTTTGGCCACCTCATGCGAAGAGTTGACTCATTGGAAAAGACTCTGATGCTGGGAGGGATTGGGGGCAGGAGGAGAAGGGGACAACAGAGGATGAGACGGCTGAATGGCATCACCGACTCGATGGACATGAGTTTGAGTGAACTCCAGGAGTTGGTGTGGATGGACAGGGAGGCCTGGCATGCTGTGATTCATGGGGTCGCAAAGAGTCGGACACGACTGAGCAACTGAACTGAACTGAACTGAACCATGCACTTGAAAAAGAAAGAAAATATGAAGGATGTAGAAAAAGGTTAATTTAAAGCATGTAAGATGACAGTATTTAACTTAGTAAATTTATGTTCAAATGGAATATGAGGTGACACCTAGAAGTGACACTCTTACTATTAGTCTCAATTGCTTTGTTCTGCTAACACCATGCTACTGAAGACTCTGCTATCTAAATATGTCTAGTTTCAGAACAAGAGATTCTTAAATGCAAGACAACTTCATCTGGTACTCAGTCAAGGAAACATGGCATAACAGGATAATGTTGTTTATGTGCTGACCTATTAGTTAATAGTTGCTTCAGCTGTGGGCCATGATTCATAATGCAAATAAATAAATGATTGTTTCATGTCTCTTTTTCTTTTTTCTCCAGTACAACTATTAACTATCTAGGAATGAGACATTATTCAAACCATGCTAGGTCTTTATATCACCATCATAATGACTCATGGTACTTTTACTGTATATTTCAAAACTTATGAGAGTCCATTGAGTAGCCTCCAGTCACCATAGGAATAAGAGGAAGACAGAGATGTGATTCGTTTTTCTGTATGCCTGCTTCTTGCAGAGTATTTCCTCTTTCAAATTTTATATTTATTTTGTTTCCAATTTTGTTTTTTTTTTTGGAGTTTTTTTTCTTTTTTTTTTTATTTTTAAACTTTACAATATTGTATTAGTTTTGCCAAATATCAAAATGAATCCGCCACAGGTATACATGTGTTCTACATCCTGAACCCTCCTCCCTCCTCCCTCCCCATACCATCCCTCTGGGTCGTCCCAGTGCATAGCTCCAAGCATCCAGTATCATGCATTGAACCTGGACTGGCAACTCGTTTCATACATATTTTATAAAACATTAAAAGTGAAAAAATGGAAAGAACAGCAGGCATATATTTAATGGGCCTATTTTTATTTTTTTAGTTCCACTCCAGATTTTCTAAGTGTATAGATTTTCTGTTTTTTAAATTTAGAAGTGAATAAACAAGTGATTTTGTTACTTTCATGTATAACTTCAAGTTTGTTTTTAAGTAAGGTGAGAGTGACTTTTTGTATTCCTTTTACTTATTTTTTCAAAGGTTTAATATCTACTTTT
The DNA here is from genome assembly GCF_000754665.1 of Bison bison bison. Lineage (NCBI taxonomy): Eukaryota > Metazoa > Chordata > Mammalia > Artiodactyla > Bovidae > Bison > Bison bison. Next base: position 21,034 of record NW_011492756.1, read on the forward strand.
ATCTACATGTAAGTTGGAAAACTTCTGTAATACCTAAATCTCTCTTTTCCTCACACTGTCATAAAGCAGATACTTGTCTTTCTGGGGCAGGTCTGTACTCAGCCTTTATTTCAGGGACCCGACCTGTTCAGTTTCAAAAAAATCAAAGAGCTCTAGATTAATTATTTCATTTTTCCAGGATTTTGGCCTCTTTCCTGTTTTCTTGTTTTTGTTTTCTTTCTCTTATAAATTCGTGGAGACCTTGACTTTATCTTTGTAATATATTCCCAACATGTTCCCATTTGTGTGTGTGTGTGTGTGTGCGCATGTACATGTGCACATGCTCAGACATGTTTGACTCTTTAGGACTCTATGGACTGTGGCCCACCAGGCTTGGGCTCCTCTGTCCATGGAATTTTTGAGGTAAGAATATATACTGGAGAGGGTTGCCATTTCCTCCTCCAGGGGATCTTCCTCACCCAGGGATCTAAGCCACATCTCCTGTGTCTACTGCATTGCAGGCCAACTCTTTACCACTGAGCCACCAGGGATGCCCATTTTAATAGCTTTACCCTTACCTCATTGTCTAATTTCTAAATTTATAATATTGGTAAAGGCTCCAATCTTGTTGAATGCAGTATATTAACAATGAATTTCATTCCTTTAAGTTCATCTTGAAAAGCTGATAGGTTCTTGCACTATATACTTGCAGAATTTTATGTGCATCCCTGTTACTCATTGTTAAGACTTGCTTTACTGCTGCTTTCACTGTCTACCTGTTAATGTCCTTACTGACTATGGTTCCTAATATTTTCTGCTTGCAAGTACCAAGAACAAATGTGAGTCCAATAACAGGAGAATGTTATACTCTGTCAGCTATCTGGATAACATACTTTGAAAATCTATACAGAACACTACTCTCTCTCCAACTTTAGTCTCTTACCAACTAGACCTACCCTGCCATTTATGCTTGTGCCTGAATTACTATAATAGCCTCTTAAAGGGTAAAGCTCAGTTTTACTTCTTCTGTATAAGGGTAAAATGCAATTCTTTATCCTGTGAATCTTTATTCTCAGAATACTTCAGTTCTAGTCACCATATGTGTTTGGATTTTTCATAACAATAACAATCAAATGTCTGACATCAGCTGTGTGTCTACAATTTAATTCAGTTCTGATATCATCTACCCAGAGATAGTATCAGGTCCCACAGCTAAAGACTCAGTCTCACAGATTGTCCCCCAAGCCCCATTGACCCTCCAGTAGCAAACCCAGATTATCTATCACCTGTGCTTCTGAGCAACTGGCCACAGATGGGAAGATCCAATGACTCCGCCTCATTTTCTGTTAATTTGTTCAGTTCAGTTCAGTCACTCAGTCGTGTCTGACTCTGCGACCCCATGAATTGCAGCACATCAGGCCTCCCTGTCCATCACCAACTCCCAGAGTTCACTGAGACTCACATCCATCGAGTCAGTGATGCCATCCAGCCATCTCATCCTCTGTCGTCCCCTTCTCCTCCTGCCCCCAATCCCTCCCAGCATCAGAGTCTTTTCCAATGAGTCAACTCTTCCCATGAGGTGGCCAAAGTATTGGAGTTTCAGCTTTGGCATCATTCCTTCCAAAGAACACCCAGGACTGATCTCCTTTAGAATGGACTGGTTGGATCGTTAACTTGTTAGGGCAGCTCAGAAATCAGTGAAACGCTGAAGTTTACCAGTTTGCTAGAGAATATGACAAAGGATACAGATGAACAACCAGATGAAAAGATATATAAGGTGAGGACTGGGAAGGTCCCAAGTGCAAGAGCTTCTGTCCCTGTGGAGTTGAGGGATGTCGTCTTCCTGCTATGAATATATTCACCAACCTGGAAGTTCTCAGAACACCATACTTCTGGGATTTTATAGAAGTTTCTCATATAAACATGATCAGTTATTAATTCCACTGCCAGCCACTCTCCTCTCTCATTATAGTCTGCTCTTTCTGGTGATCAACTATCATCTGGGAGCCACCCAGGAGCACACCGAGGCACCTCGTTAGAATAAAAGATGCCCCTAGTGCTCCTATACATTAGAAAATTGCAAGCATTTTAGAAGTTCCATTCTAGAAACCAAGGACAAGTATGTGTATAAACACACACACACACATAGGTAGATAAATAGATATAGATAGATATACACTTTTATGCATGTTTATGCACATATGGGCAATGGCACCCCACTCCAGTATTCTTGCCTGGAAAATCCCATGGATGGAGGAGCCTGGTGGGCTGCAGTCCATGGGGTCGCAAAGAGTTGGACACGACCGAACAACTTCACTTTCACTTTTCACTTTTCACTTTCATGCATTGGAGAAGGAAATGGCAACCCACTTCAGTGTTCTTGCTTGGAGAATCCCAGGGACGGGGGAGCCTGGTGGGCTGCCGTCTATGGGGTCGCACAGAGTCAGACACCACTGAAGCGACTTAGCAGTAGCAGCAGCAGCATATACATAATTATATATACATATGTACTTTCTATGATCTCACACCTCCTAACTGGTCTTCCTGCTTCTACTCTTGCTCCAGATGTTTTTCAGAGAACAATCTCCAGAAAGATCCCATTATAAACCAGTTTGTGCTGCTTTTCTGTGTAAAACTCTCTAGCATCTCTCATCTTACTCAAAGTTCGAGATCCCTAAAGTTATTTATGGCCTGTTACCTCTCTGAATTCATTCTCCCATTTCCTATCCTCAGCCACTTGGCACAGACACACTGGCCTTCTCAGTTTTCCCTGAATCTGCCAGTCACACTCTTCAATAAGTTCCTTGACTGGTAAAATGTTAGGATATTTTTTATATTGCTTTAAAATGTGCATCTTACAAGATAATTATATGGCTAAGTTGACTAAATTTTCCTACACATGACTCATACACTTTCAGTGTTATGTGAGAAAACTAAAAATGATTCCAGCTTAAGACCACATGATATGAACTTTTGACCTTCAATTTTCTCCTTTCAGTTGACAAGTGTTTGGAGTATTAAAATTAATGTTTAAATTAATTTAATTTTCACTAGCAAATTAATTTATTAAAGTTAATTTAATTTGTGTTAGGAAAGTGTAATTAAAGTAGTAAGTCTGTTGCTGCAGAAAAAAAATCACAAATTCGTTTCATAGAAATTATTTTTGTATTACCTGCTGTCAGATTAATTCCAGTCACTCATTTGAATTGAAGATAGGAGTGAATTACACATATAATTACTTTAATGCTCTATTTTATTATATCCATATGGATAAAATCAGTATTAGATTGCAGTAACTAGTAACTGACTTTGTTAACATTTATAGATAAGACACTAATTTTCCACCTTCAGTGTTATTCAGCTAAGAAGTAAATGAAAGTAGAGTGTTCACAAGCTTTGTGTAAAATCTAATTCTTTTGAGAAAATGGTGATTCTGTTCCATTGTAAATGAAGAGAATTACTTTTGTCAAATGAAACATCCTTTGTGTGTTTCCTACATGGGATTTCAGTGTTACTGCACTTATAGAATTATCCACTTATAAAATAGCAGGAAATTTATCTCATCAGAAGGTTAGTAATCAGTTCAGTTCAGTTCAGTCGCTCAGTTGTGTTGGACTCTTTGCGACCCCATGGACTGCAGCACACAAGGCTTCCTTGTCCATCTCTGACTCCTGGAGCCTACTCAAACTCATGTCCATCGCATTGGTGATGCCATCCAACTATCTCATCCTCTGTCGTCCCGTTCTCCTCCTGCCTTCAATCTTGCCCAGCAGCAGAGTCTTTTCCAATGTAGGAATACTTTGTAAGTAAAAAGGTTAGTAATAATTTTATTTAAAAAGTATTCCTACATTATGTGAGTTGCTTTCATAAAGTATTTAAACTATATTTAGAAATTCATATTTAGACCTATAAGTATTATTGTATGAAATACTTTTCTTCCTAAAATTTCTATCCTGTTGCTCCAAGGGGATAATGAAGAGTTTTAGATGGCAGAGGAAATCTTTTATAGATGCTGTGTTATCTAAATGACCAAGAAAAAATACATTCCAACCAACAATGAAAGTTTTTACTCTATAGCAGTGTTATACATCTTATGACGCATCACATGATACCTTGAATTAATTAAAGACATGGTACTTATTATTTTAACATCATAATATATAGAGAGCTAATTTCATAGTGACACAATATTCTACTATGTAATATAAATATACCCTTATTCATTTAAAACCATTTCTCAATTGATGAACAATTACTCTACTCCCTATATTTTTCCTTTGTAAATTTTTCTGCATTGAGTATACATGTGTATATATATATATATATATATATATATATATATGTATATAAGTGTATACAAATACACTTTCACAGTATTTTGTAGTTTATAGTTTTACATTCAGCATTACAAATCAGAGATAATACAGATTTTGTATTTTAATACCTATGTCTTAAATTGTCTTCCTAAAGGATGTAGTATTTATAGTATCCTGAGCAGTGGGTGGCATGAGCTTCTGGTTCATTGGAACTTTAAGTTTTATATTTTTATGGATTATTCTTAGTGTGAATATCTTCATATATATATATATATAGAGAGAGAGAGACTTCATTAATATGTTTATCTTTTTTGATTATCTCTCAAATTCAGAAAAGTTGTTATTGTATATACTAACACTTTTTGTTGCATGTATTGCAAATATTTAATCTGGTAACCAACTGTTATTAAAAAAATGTGTTTATTGTGTCTTCTATCTTACATTTTTATTATGTCTCATACCTAATAGATTATTAATTTATCCAATTCTGTATAATAAATTGTGTCAAAATTTAGTTGTTTAAAATAAGGCAAAAAAGCTGCTAGTTTCCATGGGTCAGGAATTTGGACACAACTCAATTGGGTCTACTGACTCAGGATATTATACAAGGTTGAAATCATGTTGACAATTAGGGCTACAGTCTTGTTTTCAAGAAAAAAAAAACTCATAGAGAACCCATTTCCAAGCTCTCTTGTGAAGTCGTTAGCAAGATTCAGTTCTCCCTAGGTTGTTGGATCGCAGGTCTGTTTCTCACTGGCTGTTGACTGGAGGCCAGTGGTCTGGCTCTATAATCTCTCTCCAGAGAGCAGCTCACTATATGGCAGCTGGCTTCCCTTTGAGTGTGCAAGTGATGAAGCAAGAGATCAGGAGTAGTAGAAGCCAGGATCTTTTTGTAACCTAATCTCAAAGGTGATAGTTTCATCAGTTTTGCCATATTCTATTCCTTTGAGCAAAGACTCATACACTCCCCTTATGTAGGGGACTATAAAAGGAGATGAATAAGAGAAAGCATCAGAATAAGGGGATCTTTTTGAGAGGCATCAGAAGCAGTGTACCATGGATATTGACGTTTTTCTTTAGACAAATGTATCTGAGTTTTCCTTTACTGTTTATGTGTCTGTGCCCAGTCACTCAGTCATGTCACACTCTTTGTGACCCCTTGGACTGTAGCCCACTAGGCTCCTATGTCCATGAGGTTTTCCCAGAAAGAATACTGGAGTGGTTGCCATTTCTTCTTCCAGGGTATCTTCCCCACCCAAGCATCAAACCCACGTCTTCATCTCCTGTGTCTCCTGCATTAGCAGGAGGGTTCTCTACCACTGTGCCACCTATAGCTTTGACATAAAAATGTTTGTGGCTTGTTTACAATTGCTTTAATATGGCTGGAGACCTTGAGGATTTATCCTTGGCCTAGTAAAATATGTCACATAGTTAATTTTTCTGGAATAATATTTTCAGTCAACCAGTGAGATTTTTCAGCAGCTCCAATAATAGAAGTCATCTTCGTTCTTTCACTATCTTCCATCTCCATTAATTTCCCTCTAATCATTTTCCTTCTTGATGCTATGTTCTCTTTTTTTTTGCCTTTTAAAAATATTCTTTGTTTACTTTTTATTTAAATCTACTCTTCATTGATTTACTTATAATAGAATATTTATGAGATAATTTTCATATTTTCTTTCATTTCTTTCTCTTTTATTGTCCATTTACATACACTCTTACTTTAAATTTCTGATTGGTGGCATTTCATATCTCAATTTTTTTTGACTATATAAACTTTTTGGAACATGTTAAGTTTTCTTGTTTAGTAGATCTTTTATATTTTGTAAAATGTATAGGATCCATTTTTTTGCATCTCTACTTTTGTTGATATATAACTGATGTAGAATATTGTATAAGTTAGGCTTCCCAGGTGGCTCAGTGTTAAAGAATCCACCTACTATTTCAGAAGACCTAAGAGATGTGAGTTCAATCCCTTGGTTGGGAAGATCCCTTGGAGTAGGAAATGGCAACCCACTCCACTATTCTTGTCTGGAAAATCCCATGCACAAAGGAGCCTGGTGGGCTGCAGTCCATGGAATCTCAAAGAGTTAGAGCCCACTGAACAACTGAGCATGAACATGAGCACATTATATAAGGTACAGATGTACAATATAGTGATTCACAATTTAAAGGTTGTACTTCATATATAGTTATTATTAAATATTGGATATGTTCCCTGTGTTGTACAATATATCCTTGTAGCTTATTTCTTACCTAATAGCTTGTACCTCTTAATCCCCTACCCCTAGATTGCCCTCCCCCTCCCTTTTCTTCTCCACACTGGCAACCACTAGATTATTCTCTATTTCTTTGAGTCTGTGTATTATTTTTTGTTGTTGTTATATTCACTAGTTTGTTGTGTTCTTTCAATTTTCACATGTGATATCATACAATACTTGCCTTTCTTTGCCTGACTTATTTCACTTAGTATAATATCCTCCAAGTCCATCCATGCTGTTGTAAATGGGAAAATTTCCTCTTTATTATGGCTGAATAGTAACCCACTCTGTATATGTGCATGTTTCCTTAATCCATTCATTTGGACATTTGTAAATAATGCTGCTGTGAATATTGGGGTACATGCATATAGCCATTCGAACAGATGTGAGGTGATATCTCAGTGTGATTTTGATTAGTGGCATTGAGTATCTTTTCATGTGCCTGTTTGCTTTATACATGCTCTTTTTAGAACAATGTCTATTCAGATCTTCTATCTATTCATTTTTCAATCAGGTTGTTTGATTTTTTTTTATGTTGAGTTGTATGTTTACATATTTCAGATAAAATGCTATGACCAGTAGATCAATTTCTTCAGTGTACAAGTGTACAATTTTGTTTCATGATTTCTTAAAACCATTTGCTATTGACTGTTGTTTCTGTTTGCTGATTTTATGATATTGTCATAATTTAAATGAATTTGTTTAATTCTTTCCAGTTATACCCCTTTTTACACACAATTATTTTGGCTCCACTGTCTTCAAATAGTATTTATGATGTAATTTTATATAGAATTTCCATTGATGTGAGGCTATTTTTTATCATTTGAGGAGGAAATTTTGAAAGCTGTTTATGTAACATTAATATTGTCTACAACTACACAGAATTCCTACCCCAAATATTTCGGATTTATTTTTTGACTTTTTAATTTTTCTAGATAAATCACAGTTTATTATAATCAATGTTCTCAATTACAAAAACAAAATAAATTTGTTTTTAATATATAGGGCCATTATTTATATACTTGAAAATGTAAGGAACAGTATGACATCCTGAAAACTTTGCTGCAACTTTAGGAAATATCAGACATTTTACTAGATATAGATGTCTAAAATTTAGGTAATTTGGGGTGACCATCTTGTTAAGGGTTTAAAAGTAAGTGACTATTACCACCTTGCTGAAATGAAAGCAGATACTCCTTTAAAAAGCAAAAACAATAGGAAAATCAAATATTAAAAATTATGAAATCATCAGTCTGGAAATAGCAATGTGATATATATCAAAATATGATTCCCAGATTAAAATACTCGCAAAGAGTCGGACACAACTGAGCAACTGAACTGAACTGAACTGAATATGTACTTTTAACATACAATTGAACAACTCATATATCAAAACTCTTAAAATCTAAATGTACTTTCAAATATTTTACCCAAAATTTTACTGTGAGATTTAAAGGAAATTTAAGATATATTGTAATAGTAAGGGAAATATTATTCTAATTAATGTTTAAATTAAAAAATATTTAGGTATACTGTAATACCTTGTGCATAGGGAGGGAAAAGTAAATATGGTAAGTGCTATTTTACTTTCTTTAAAAAAAAGAAAGTGATCAATGCAAAGAAATAGAAGAAAACAAGAGAATGGGAAAGACTAGAGATTTCTTCAGGAAAATTAGAGATACCAAGGGAACATCTCATGCAAAGATGAGCCAATAAAGGACAGAAATGGTATGGACCTAACAGAAGCAGAAGATAATTACAAAGAGGTGGCAGGAATACACAGAAGAGCTGTACAAAAAAGATCTTCACAACCCAGATGATCACAATGGTGTGATCACTCACCTAGAGCCAAACATCATGGAATGCAAAGTCAAGTGGGCCTGAGGAAGATTCACTACAAACAAAGCTAGTGGAGGTGATGGAAGTTCAGTTGAGCTATTTCAAATCCTAAAAGATGATGCTGTGAAAGTGCTGGACTCAATATGCTAGCAAATTTGGAAACCTCAGCAGTGGCCACAGGACTGGAAAAAGTCAGTTTTCATTACTATCCCAGAGAATCTGGGATATGCCAGAGAATGCTCAAAATACAAAGAATGCTCAAACTATTTCACAGTTGCACTCATCTCACATGCTAGTAAAGTAATGCTCAAAATTCTCCAGGAAAGGCTTCAACAGTATGTGAACCATGAATTTCCAGATGTTCAAGCTGAATTTGGAATAGGCAGGGGAATCAGAGATCAAATTGCCCACATCTGCAGATCATCAAAAAAGCAAGAGAGTTCCAGAAAAACATCTAATTCTGCTTTATTGACTATGCCAAAGCCTTTGACTATGTGGATCGCAACAAACTGTGGAAAATTCTTAAAGAGATGGCAATACTAGATGACCTGACCTGCTTTCTGAGAAATTTGTATGCAGGTCAAAAAGCAACAGTTAGAACTGGACATGGGATAACAGACTGGTTCCAAATTGAGAAAGGAGTACATCAGGCTGTATATTGTCACCTTGCTTATTTAACTTATATGTGGAGTACATCGTGAAAAATGCTGGACTGGATGAGGTGCAAGCTGGAATCAAGATTGCTGGGAAAAATATCAATAACCTCAGATATGCAGATGACACCACCCTTATGGCAGAAAGTGAAGAAGAACTAAAGAGCCTCTTGATGAAAGGGAAAGAGGAGAGTGAAAAAGTTGGCTTAAATCTCAACATTCAGAAAACTAAGATTATGGTATCCATTCTCATCATTTCATGACAAATAGCTGGGGAAACAATGTAAACAGTGACAGGCTTTATTTTTTCCATCTCCAAAATCACTGCAGATGGTGACTACAGCCATGAAATTGAAAGATGCTTACTCCTTGGAAAAAAGTTATCACCAAACTAGACAGCATATTAAAAAGCAGAGACATTACTTTGCCAACAAAGGTCCGTCTAGTCAAGGCTATGGTTTTTCCAGTAGTCATGTATGGATGTGAGAGTTGGACCATAAAGAAAGAGAGCCAAAGAATGTATGTTTTTGAACTGTGGTGTTGGAGAAGACTCTTGAGAGTCCCTTGCTGCAAGGAGATCCAACCAGTCCATCCTAAAGGAAATCAGTCCTGAATATTCATTGGAAGGACTGATGCTGAAGCTGAAACTCCAATCCTTTGGGAACCTGATGCAAAGAACTGACTCATTTGAAAAGCCCCTGATGCTGGGAAAGATTGAAGGCAGCAGGAGAAGGGGACAACAGAGGATGAGATGGTTGGACGGCATCACAGACTCCATGGACACGAGTTTGAGTAAACTCTGGGAGTTGCTGATTGACAGGGAAGCCTGGCATGCTGCATTCCATGGGGTCACAAAGAGTCAGACACAACTGAACGAGTTAACTGAACTGATTTTACTTTCTTTAAAAGCACAAAATTGTAAAGTAATTAGCCTCCAATTTAAAAAAATAAAGTGAAAAACACTTGGGAATAAACCAAAAAAAAAATATCTCTCATTACTAAAAAAAAAAAAAAAAAGCACTCTATTTGTTAAATGAAGTCATGACCCCATAAATAATTTTATAACAATTCATAATATGTAGATTGGATTGTAGTTCCCTGATATTACACATTGTATCTCTGACTTATCAATTATTTTCAGGAATATAGCACATATGAGCACACCGTGAGTTCTCAGCACATTTGTTCATCAGATAATGGGGGCAGTAATCACAATCTGAGGCTACAAAATACAAGCAAGTCACACTGGGGAAGGTTTAAGGTGTTGTTCAAATTGAATCATGAAAAATCGGTTGGGAGTTAGAGAAAGAAAGGAATAGGAAGAACTTGCCTGGTATGGGAAATAAAATGTGTCTGTGGTAGAGAACACATTTCTTTCAACTTCATTGTATTTTTTCTCAATTGGATGGAACTATACATAGCCATAAAGACACCCATATTGAATGTACTCTTTAAGCCTTTCTTTCAGCATAAATGCAGTCACATTACTAACTTTTTGTCAATCAATAAACAGAAGTGAGATGTGTCATTATCAGTTTTAGCCCATTAATAGGTATGGGCTCCTCCATATTTGTTTCTCTTTCTGTAACTAAGATGGTATAAACTCTGGTGTGATCATGACGATAAAGACCAAACCCTAGAAAATTGTAGAGGTCCAAGGTGGAAGGAACCTGAATCACTAAATGACTCTCTAGATTAGTCTTTCCAGACTATTTCAGTTCAGTTCAGTCGCTCAGTCCTTTCTGACTCTTTGCGACCCCATGAATCACAGCACGCCAGGCCTCCCTGTCCATCACCAACTCCCGGAGTTCACCTAGACTCACGTCCATCGAGTCAGTGATGCCATCCAGCCATCTCATCCTCTGTCGTCCCCTTCTCCTCCTGCCCCCAATCCCTCCCAGCATCAGTCTTTTCCAATGAGTCAACTCTTCACATGAGGTGGCCAAAGTACTGGAGTTTCAGCTTTAGCATCATTCCTTCCAAAGAAATCCCAGGGCTGATCCCCTT
>NW_011492756.1:32188-54529 GCF_000754665.1 Bison bison bison
CCACAGTTCAAAAGCATCAATTCTTCGGCACTCAGCTTTCTTCACAGTCCAACTCTCACATCCATACATGACCACTGGAAAAACCATAGCCTTGACTAGACGGACCTTTGTTTGCAAAGTAATGTCTCTGTTTTTCAATGTGCTATTTAGGTTGGTCATAACTTTGTTTCCAAGGACTAAGCGTCTTTTAATTTCATGGCTGCAATCACTATCTGCAGTGATTTTGGAGCCCCCAAAAATAAAGTTTGACACAGTTTCCACTGTTTCCCCATCTATTTCCCATGAACTGATGGGACCAGATGCCATGATCTTCGTTTTCTGAATATTGAGTTTTAAGTCAACTTTTTCACTCTCCTCTTTCACCTTCATCAAGAGACTTTTTAGTTTCTCTTCACTTTCTGCCATAAGGGTGGTGTCATCTGCATATCTGAGGTTATTGATATTTCTCCCGGCAATCTTGATTTCAGCTTCTGCCTCTTCTAGCCCAGCGTTTCTCATGATGTACTCTGCATGTAAATTAAATAAGTGGGGTGAAAATATACAGCCTTGACGTACTCCTTTTCCTATTTGAATCCAGTCTGTTGTTCCGTGTCCAATTCTAACTGTTGCTTCCTGACCCGCATACAAATTTCTCAAGAAGCAGGTCAGGTGGTCTGGTATTCCCATCTCTTTCAGAATTTTCCACAGTTTATTGTGATCCACACAGCCAAAGGCTTTGGCATAGTCAATAAGGCAGAAATAGATGTTTTTCTGGAATCTCTTGCTTTTAACCTTGAAACATTTATAAAAGAAATAGATTTTTAGCATCTTTAAGCCACTGTGATTTGAGGTTCTCATTTTTATAGTGTTTTAAACTCTTAACTAATGTTAACTAATCTTAACTAATACAGTGAACTCAAGTACATAAGAGAGAAAGCACCATAAGGCTTAATGGTCCAAGACTGGATTAGTTAACCATAATTTAAAGAAAAAAAGAATGTGACCAAGGTAAATATATGCAAATAATGTCTTCCATCACTTCTGAGAAGGATCCTTAGAAAACAGAAATGTGCAGTTGGACTTTTCTAGTTATTTTCTAGTTTTAGGAGTGGGAAATTAAAATGACATATAAATTACAAAATGTAAAATCTCTTAATACAAGACTGCAGGATCTGGAATCCACACCTTCAGACTTTGGTGCATAAACCTGCAGGCATAAATGAGGGAGATGAGGTGTAGTTTGCAAATTAGATACATGGACTTCACCTTCATTTCCACAAATTAACAAATGTGGCACATTTGTTTAAACAATAACATTATCAACCAACCTGTTTTTCTTTATCTTAGAGGAAATTCTTTCAGTTTTTCACCATTGAGAATAATGTTTGCTGTGGGTTTGTCATCAGTTCAGATCAGTTCAGTCGCTGAGTCCTATATGACTCTTTGCGAGTCCATGAACTGCAGCATGCCAGGCCTCTCTGTCCATCACCAACTCCCAAGTCCACCCAAACTTATGTCCATCGAGTTGGTGATGCCATCCAACCATCTCATCCTCTGTCATCCACTTTTCCTCCTGCCCTCAATCTTTTCCAGCATCAGGGTCTTTCCCAATGAGTCAGCTCTCTACATCAGGTGGCCAAAGTATTGGAGTTTCAGCTTCACCATCAGTCCCTCCAATGAACACCCAGGACTGATCACCTTTAGGATGGACTGGTTGCATCCCCTTGCAGTCCAAGAGACCCTCAAGACTCTTCTCCAATACCGCAGTTTCAAAGCATCAATTCTTCAGCTCTCAGCTTTCTTTATAGTTCAACTCTCACACCCATACATGACCACTGGAAAAATCATAGCATGACATATGGCCTTTATTATGTTGAGGTATGTTCCTCTAGTTCTACTTTCTGGAGAGTTTTATCATAAATGGGTATTGAATTTTTTTCAAAGGCTTTCTCCGCATCTATTGAGATCATCATATGATTTTTATCTGTCAAATTTGTTAACATTGTGTATCACACTGACTTATTTGTGTATGTTGAAGAATCCTTGCATCCCTGGGATAAAGCCTACTTGATCATGATGATCTTTTATCTTTCAAATGTGCTTTATGGGCTATACCAAAGCCTTTGACTGTATGGATCAAAATAAACTGTGGAAAATTCTGAAAGAGATGGGAATACCAGACCACCTGACCTGCCTCTTGAGAAACCTATATGCAGGTCAGGTAGCAACAGTTAGAACTGGACATGGAACAACAGACTGGTTCCAAATATGAAAAGGAGTATGTCAAGGCTTCATATTGTCACCCTGCTTATTTAACTTATATGCAGAATATATCATGAGAAATGCTGAGCTGGAGGAAGCACAAGCTGGAATCAAGATGAGGGAAGAAATAGCAGTAACCTCAGATATGCAGATGACACCACCCTTATGACAGAAAGTGAAGAGGAACTAAAGAGCCTCTTGATGAAAGTGAAAGTGGAGAGTGAAAAAGTTGGCTTAAAGTTCAACATTCAGAAAACTAAGATCATGATGTCTGGTCCCATCATTTCATGGGAAATAGATGGGGAAACAGTGGAAACAGTGGCTGACTTTATTTTCCTGGGTTCCAAAATCACTGCAGATGGTTATTGCAGCCGTGAAATTAAAAGATGCTTACTGCTTGGAAGAAAAGTTATGACCAACATAGACAGCATATTAAAAAGCAGAGACATTACTTTGTCAACAAAGGTCCATCTAGTCAAGGCTATGGTTTTTCCAGTGGTCATGTATGGATGTGAGAGTTGGACTTTAAAGAAAGCTGAGCACCGAAGAATTAATGCTTTTGAAGTGTGGTGTTGGAGAAGACTCTTGAGAGTCCCTTGGACTGCAAGGAGATCCAACCAGTCCATTCTAAAGGATATCAGTCCTGGGTGTTCTTTGGAAGGAATGATGGTAAAGCTGAAACTCCAGTCCTTTGGCCACCTCATGTGAAGAGTTGACTCATTGGAAAAGACTCTGATGCTGGGATGGATTGGGGGCAGGAGGAAAGTGGGACGACAGAGGATGAGATGGCTGGATGGCCTCACTGACTAGATGGACATGAGTCTGAGTGAACTCCGGGAGTTGGTGATGGACAGGGAGGCCTGGTATGCTGTAATTCATGGGGTCTCAAAGAGTCGGACATGACTGAGTGACTGAACTAAACTGAACTGAACTCAGATCAGTTACAGAGATTTACATGGTCTCCCTGTTACTTTGTCCACATTTTACTACTTAAAATGTAGACAGTGTAGTACTTTTGGTCCACTTAAAAAACTAGATGATTATTTTAGTTTCTTGAGTTTCAGATTATTGTTTTCTTAGAAATAGATTTCAAAAAGCTCTGTCCCAAGTTTTGGTTATGTGACCCATGAAAAAAAGTAAAATAATACTGAATATGTCAGAGGGAGAGCAAGAGACAGACAGACTCAGAGACACGGAGTTGTAGCTTAGTAGAACATAGTAGCGGAGAAGGCAGTGGCAACCCACTCCAGTATTCTTGCCTGGAAAATCCCATGAACAGAGGAGCCTGGTAGGCTGAAGTCCATGGAGCTGCTGAGCAATTTCACTTTCACTTTTCACTTTCACGCCTTGGAGAAGGCAATGGCAACCCACTCCACTGTTCTTGCCTGGAGAATCCCAGGGACGGTGAAGCCTGGTGGGCTGGCGTCTAGGGGGTCGCACAGAGTCGGACACGACTGAAGCAACTTAGCAGCAGCAGCAGCGCATACTGGAATGTCACTTCTGAAAAGAAAGTTACATATGTGGAGGTGGATTTCCCAGAGAAGCATTTTACACCACACTCTGCAAAGTATTTATCTGCTGTGGTTGCTAAGTCACTTCAGTCGTGTCCGACTCTGTGCGACCCCATAGACGGCAGCCCACCAGGCTCTCCGGTCCCTGGGATTCTCCAGGCAAGAACACTGGAGTGGGTTGCCACTTCCTTCTCCAATGCAGGAAAGAGAAAAGTGAAAGTGAAGTTGCTCAGTCGTGTCTGACTCTTCGCAACCCCATGGACTGCAGCCCACCAGGCTCCTCCATCCATGGATTTTCCAGGCAAGTGTACTGGAGTTGGGTGCCGTCAGTGGTTAAATGGCCACAATGATGGTGATCTGTTGGACCTTTAGAGACCCTAGGGGAAATATCAAGCCTGACTGACAAGCTTAGGGGAAAAAATGGTGAGAAATAGTATTGAGCCTGTGAGAGCTCTACTTGATAAACTTCCCAAAGCTGAGAGTCCATGAAAAAAGATTGAAATTACTGTTGAGTATTGATTAATTGTAGATGCCAAATAATCCCAGAGTTCCTAAATTTTTACTGTCTTGTTAAATAGATAATGGCCTGATGAACACTTAACTTTCTGCTTCTCAAACTACTTATAGTTATTTAAGAAATAATAAGAAAAAAATCTGCCAAAAGCCACATAAAATGTTACCAATGTAAAATAACCAAGTCACTACTTATTAAGACGTGACATAATAAGTTGTTTTAAAACAATGGTGGTAGATGAAAAATAAAAACACAAAGCCAAGGTTCCTGGAAGAATGGAAAGCAAAGTTAAGTTAGGACTGATGGTGCCAATCTTTACATATCAGGATGGAAATTATGACCTGACACTTTATCCTAAGGTTTGCCATCAGAGCTACCCAAAGACAGGCTACCCTCCCTGGTGTGAGACCTGGTCACTCTGCAACTCAAAGAGCGCTACATTAAATTCAGCAGCTCAATGGAAAGAAAAGGAAAATTCTCACAAAACCAAAGCATACAGAACTTCACTAGGGAAAAGAAAGTGAAACAAGTTCAGGATAAGGCAAAGAGCTCAGGGAACATAGTTGAGAAGAGTTTCATCTATAAATAAAAGCAGCAATGCTACATTGCCCCAATTTATTTTTGAAGAAACTATCCTTTGAAGATTGTCCATACAGCACTACCTAGGTTTGACTCCTAATAGATTTACAGAGCATTCTTTTGCACTTGTTCTAGTCTCTGTTTAATGCTGAATTTCAAGCTGCTGGATAACCTAGAGGAGTGTATTGCCATGGATACAGTGAAGTGTGATTGTTAAAATAGACTTGGCATATTTATTTTTCCAAGTATTCATTTTGAACACTTGTTTACAGTTCTTTTATATTTTAAATTTGCTCATAGAATACCATGTTGGCTCTCTGTTTTCCTTTGTTTTTACCACTTACACAGAAGCAGAGGCTAATCTATTACAACTGAAATTGCCACACTCAAAACGGATGTTCTAAGTACTACTCCTGACATTAGCCACTGTCATTGTTAAAAGACTCTCATCTCAGTTTAAATTAACATTGACCTTAGATTTAATAAGGACATCAACAATTACTGTCAAAGCAGCTATATCACGTCAAGGAAAGGTAGGCATCATGAAACACATTAAAGTATTTTAATACATTAAGTATTTTAATACTTTTTATTATTATGTTATAATAGTGCACTAATTATACAAATGTAGACTTCTGTAGCAAGATGATGGTCTTAGGTATGTTTACAATTCTTTGGAAAATACAGCCTCAAGGTAGCCTCCTCTAAATTCCCCAGGCCTGGTACAAGTGCTGAAATATTAGATGAACGGGTACTTAATAACAAAGGACTGTAATCTTGTTAAAATTTTTTACCAAAATATTTTCAAAATTGTTTGGTTTGTTTTTTTTATTTTTTGTCAAATTAATCTTAACAGAGGTTGAACCTCTGTCTTCAGTTTCTTTTGTAACATGTGAAAAATCAAAGCATATAGTAAAAGGTCAGTGTCAATCTCTTGAATGAAAGAATGTTTAAATGGCTATCTATGTGCCTGCTTGGCTGGATGACTGTAGTTTTTTCTTTGTGTTTTAGGATCTTCGTGTTTGAAATTATTATTGGATTGTGTAAAATGAACAATGAAAACTAAGGAATTCTTCACTTCATCTATAGCAGTGATACTCAAATTTCAGAATGTATAAATCATCTAGATTGACAGTTAAATTACCCATTTCTCAAGTCCTTGTATAAGGATTAAGTATGTATAGGTTGGGAGCTAAGAATCTGCATTTTAACACATTCAAATTTGTGCTAATGCAGGCTGTCTGTGGATTATGTTTTGAGACATACTTTTATATAATATAGTTTTGATTAGAATAGACCCAGTTATTATAAAAACTCTAGAGCAAGTCTAGGTTAAGGTAGTCATACTTCAGAGTCCACACTAAGTAGATCTCTGAACCTCTGGCTGAAGTCTCGCCAAGCCAATAAATATTGCTGTAAACACAATAAAAATAAGAAATCTGAGTTGCACATTTGACAGGTGCAGGGTTTTGGAGTGTTAGTATAGCTCTTGATTCAGTTACCTGGGTTAAGGTCTTGGCTGTCACCTTTAGAAGCTGAATCTCATTAAATGCATTACTTAACTTCTCTCTTCTATAGTTGTTTCATTTGTACAAGTGGAAAAAACTAGCATTCCTTTTTTAATTAACATAAAGCATTTAAAAGGATAGCTGACACTTTATAAGCTCTTAATCAGTAACATTTTCTCCTCAAAAATCAGTGTTCTTCTCTTTAATTATCCTAGTATCTTTGGAATGCTGTCATGAGAGACTCATAGAAAATGTAAATCTTAGTAGGACGTTAGGATCAAATAACAGGCCCTCTTCATTTCATAAATAAAATAAAATCAACTAGAGAGCTTGGGAGCTTTGTCAAGATCACACAGCTAGCCTGAGAGAAATGGGACTAAAGCTCTAGACTTTTTACGATTCCTCTTTTATGTATATTTTTCAGAATAACTTTGTCAATTGTACAGAGTACATGGGCTCAACCTGAGAGCTCTAAGATTTTATTTTCTCCCCTTGGGATGAGGGGGATGATTATAGAATTCACGTATTCATTGTTTGAGGGTTTTTGTTTGTCTTCATATTTTATTTTATTTTTTATTTTTGTTGGAGTATAGTTGCCATGTTGTATTATTTTCAGGTGTACAGCAAAGTGAATCAGTTTTACATAGACATATATCAGCTCTTTTTTGAGATTCTTTTCCTGTATAGGTCATCACAGAGTATTAAGTAGAGTTTCCGGCGCTATATAGTAGGTCTTTGTTTGTTCTCCATTTTATATATAGTAGTGTGTATATGTCAATCCCAGTTTCCCATCCTCTGGTAACTGTAAGTTTGTTTTCTACATATTTTACTCCTGTTTTGTAAGTTCACTTGTACTTTCTTTAAGATTTCACATGTAAGCAATACCATATATTTGGTTTTCAATGTCTGACTTACTTCAACTTGTATGAAAATCTCTAGGTCTATCAATGTTGCTGCAAATGGCATTATTGTGTTCTTTTCTATGACTGAGCAATATTGCATTGTATATATGTACCATATCTTCTTTATCCATTCCTCCATCGGTGGACATTTAGGTTGCTTCCATGTCCTGGCTATTGTAAACAGTGCTGCAGGGAGCACTATTTACATTTGGTGGTACCTTTTTGAATCATGGTTTTCTCTAGGTATATGTCTAGAAGTGGGATTTCTATGTATGGTAGTTCTATTTTTAGCTTTTTTAAGGAATCTCCATACCCTTCTGCATAACAGTTGCAGCAATTTACATTCCTCCGACACTGTAGGAGGATTCCCTTTTGTCCACACCCTCTCTATCATTTGTTCTTTGTAGATTGTTTTTGATGATGTCCATTCTAAAGTGTATAGTGATACTTCATTTTAGTTTGATTTGTATTTCTCCAAAAATTAGTGAGGTTAAGCCTCATGTGCTTCTTGGCTATCTGTAGGTCTTCTTTGGAGAAATGCCTATTTAGATCTTCCAGCTATTTTTTGATTGGGTTGTTTGTTTTTTAATATTGGGCTGCATGAGCTGTTTGTATTTTTTGGAGAGTAATCCTTGTTAGTTGCTTTGTTTGTAAATATTTCCTCCCAATCAAGAGGGCTGACTTTTTGTTTTGTTTGTGGCTTCCTTTGCTGTGCAAAAGTCATTGAGTTTTAAGGACATGAAAGCTAAAAATGCACCAGAAGCCAACATCTCTATTTTCTTCAATGAACAAATATCATTTATTGTGCACATATTTACTAGGTGAATAATAATTCATAAGACATACTTCAGCCACTTTACCAAGGACAAAATTATACTTGTCTGTTTCCTTGATTGGAATGATGGTACAGTACAAAAATATTTGACTTAAAATATTCTCATGAGTAAAAATGAATGATTATACAGTGTCCATCATGTAGAATAAAGAAAAGTACAGAAATAACAATTTTCTTTTTGTTGTTCTGTATTATTTCTATCATTGATTATTTTAAAATCACTGAAATCAAATGTATGTCATTGAATATCAATGGAAAGGGGAGCCCTGGGCAGAGAGCACTTGAGTAAAGGAACCCAGGAGAATCACTCTGCCAGCTGGCTTGCAGTCTCAGGTTTTATGGCAATGGGGTTAGTTTCCAGGTTGTCTCTGGCCAGTCGTCTTATTTGGACCATATGCGGTCTGACTCAGGATCCTTCCTCTCTCATCCAAGATGGATTCTAGCACAAAGGTATCTGGTAGTTAGAAGGAAAGTAGTTAGAAGGATATATTATGGACTGGAATGTCTTCCTTCCTTTTGGCCCATCCCAAATTCATCTGGCTGGCTATAGCTTGTTAGTTCTGTGCTCCTTATTGGGACCTCCTGTTGTGAAATAACTCACAATTGTGCCTCGCCAGGGCAAGTGGTTTCAGACAATGGTTCCTTAATAGACTGTTAATATTATTTGATTGAAACAAATATAGAATTTATCTTTAACTAATAATTAACAGCATAATATTAATATTAAATCTCTGAAATTTTCAACATGACTATTTCTCCTTTTCAAAATTTAATAATGACTTATTCTAAAGTTTATATTGAAAAGTGAAAGACCAGTAATAAAAAACAGAAGATTAATAGAGAAAGCAAAAGAAAAGCATATGACTGACACGACTGAACTTCAAGTCTCACTATAAAGCTGCATGAAGCTGTAGTGATGAAGATATGATAGTATTACCAAAAATATACACAAATAATTAATGGAACAAAATAGAGAGCCCAGAAATAGATCCATATAAATAAGAGCAGATGATCTTTGACATAGAAAGTGAACGTGAAAGTGGAGTCGCTCAGTTATGTCCGACTCTTTGTCACCCCATGGACTGTAGCCCACCAGGGTCCTCCATCCATGGGATTCTCCGGGCAAGAATACTGGAGTGGGTTGCCATGTCTTTCCCCAGGGGATCTTCCCAACCCAGGAATCGAACCCAGGTCTCCTGCATTGCAGGCAGACGCTTTAACCTCTGAGCCACCAGGGAAGCTTTTTGACATAGGGGCATAGGCAATTAAATGGAGAAAGGATATTCTTTTTAATAAATGACTGGAACAACTGGACATCCATATGCAAAAATAAATGTCTTACACATTTCACAGGATTATCTCAAAATGTATTATAAACATCAAGGGAAATGCAAAATGTGAATCTCCTAGAATGTAAAATGAGATAGTGTTTAGGTGGCCTTGAGTTTCCTGATGATTTTTTTTTTTTTGGTTGTACTGGGTTTTCCTTGATGTATGGGCTTTTCTCTAGTTGTAGTGAGTGAGAACTATTCTCTAGTTGCAGCACACAGGCTTCCTACTGCAGTGGCTTCTCTTGTTGCGGAGCAGTTTCCTGGGTGCCTGGGCTTCGGCAGTTGCAGGACGTGGGCCCAATGGTTGTGGCTCCCAGGACTTCAGAACTAGGCTTAATAGTTGTGGTACATGGGCTTAGTTTCCCTGTGACTTGTGGGATCTCCCCAGAATAGGGATCAAACCTGTGTCTCCTGCACTGGCAGGGGCATTTGCTACCACTGAGCCACCAGGATGACCCTACTGATGATTTTGTATTAATAGATTTAGTACCAAGAGCACTGTCCAAGTGGGAAAAAAATAATTTGATCTTAATTATTACTAAAATATTACTTTGCAACAGGCTTTATTAAGAGAATGAAAAGATAAATCACAGACTTGGAGAAAACATTTGGAAATATATGTATACATGTGTGTGTGTGTGTGTGTGTGTGTGTGTGTATGTGTGATAGAAGTTGTATCTAAAATATATAAAGAGTTCTTACAACTCAATAATAAGAAAACAAACAACCCAGTTAAAATGTGGGTAAAAGCTATTAAAAGAAACTGTATCAAAGAAGATTATATGTGGGAAATAAGCATATTAAAATGATGTTCAATATCACATTTCATTAGGTAATAGCATATTAAAATAACAATGTGGTGACATTGTAAACTTACTAGAATGTCTTAAATCCAACACCAAATGATAGTGAGAATATGAAGCAAAGGTAAATATCCTACTTGGAAGATAGTTTGGCAGTTTCTTACAAAACTAAACATGTTTTTACCGTATAGTACAGTAATTGCATTCTTTAGTGTTTTCCAAAGGAACTGAAAATGTATGTCCACAAGAAGAATGTTTACAGAACCTTTATTCATAATTGCAAAACTTGGAAACAATCAAGATGTACTTCAGTCAGTGGATTGATAAACAAATGTGGTACATCCATACAATGGAAAGCCATTCAGAACTAAAAGAAAATGAGTTATCAAGCCATTAAAAAGAGCATGGGGCAAAACTTAAATGTGTAGGACTAAGTGAAAGAATCCCATATGAAAAAGATGCATTCTCTGATTTGAACTATCTGGCATTCTGGAAAAGACAAAACTAGAGAGTCAGGGGAAAAAAAAAATCAGTGATTGCCAAGGGTTTGGGAGAAGGAGGAAGCACTGGGAATTTTTTGGACAGTAAAACTATTCTTCATGATACTTAAATGGTGGATGTGTCCTCATAGGTTTATCCATACCTTTAGAGTGTACAACAGAGTGAACCCTAATGAAAACTATGATCTCTAATTAGTAATAATGTATCATATAATGTAACACTTGCTCCTCTATTGTAAGATATGTTCCACATTGATGAGCCCATGTTAATAATAGGGGAAACTGAGGGAGAGGTGGAGTAAGGGAGTATATATGAACTCTTTGTACTTCCCATTCATTTTTCCATAAACTTAAAATTGCTCTAAAGTTTATTTTCTAAAGAAAATAAACAGCAAAAATGCAATATAAGACACATTTTATCCATTATAAAAAAAAAGCAAACCAAAAAGTTTGAATCATAAATTACCCTTTTATTAAATTTATTTAATTATCATTAAAATTAAAGCAGAAAAATATTATAGAAACCATTCTAAACCAAAAAAAAAAATTATTCCCAGAACCTCTTGAAAACTACAGTAAAGAATTTTAGAAAAATTGAGAAGACCATATACACAAAGGCATACAAACTAAGTATAATAACATTGAAGAGTTACACATTTGGGGAATTTTTACACTTTATTCAGATAGAAAATATTAAATATATTCTTAACATCAGTAGAATAGTTTGAAAGGATTAGAATAATTAATCATGCTTACTCAGTATTAGAAACTTAAAATTCACCATGCCTCCAAAGATCTGACTAAAGTGAGATATGGGTTTTTTTTTTTTTCCTTAATTAAAAATCTATTTTGATAAAAAGCAAATTTTAAAGGCATTGTTAGTCTTAGTTAAGTTGAATTAATGAAGATTTATCTTGCTCTGGGCAAACAAAATATACCTTTATTTCTAGGATAAGATTCGCACTGGATATGATCCATCCAAATAATGCTGGTAGAAGTAACTTCTAAAAATGTTCTTTCCCCATCTATGTTTTTATTTAAAACTAACTTCTTTGCATTTAAAGTTCACCATTTTCATTCCACTTCTTTGGAAATCCAAGGCATTAGTTTCCTCTGGTTTATAGTTTTGAATTCTGGTCCAAGTAGGCTCTCTACCAGCTTCAGTATTTTGGTGGCTTGAATGTTTGTTGACCTGAGGGTCATGTTGATGTGGTTTTATTTCTTTACAGACAAATATGTAGCACAATTATAATGCCTTTAGAGCAGAAAGTGAACAATGTATATCTAGTTCACTGCTTTTATTGTTCGAAAATATAGCTCAACTGGCTTTGAACTCATTAATTTTCTGTGCCTCTTCAATGAAATGGTGTCTCATATAACACCTGAACAAGAGTGAATTATTTTACTTCAGAAGATGCAGGGAAAGAGTTATGCACTATTGAACTTTTAATATAAACCAACTGCTCCTTGAAATGCTTAATGATTACAGAGAAGACCTATAGGGAGCTTCCAGACTCAATCTCTCCTAGAAGAATAAATTAAAAAGACAGGTAATTAAAAGCAAATTCAGTTCTTGTTTTCACTGTTCAGTATGTGTGCTCACTAAGGGTTAGCAGGTCAGAAGTAGGAATGCAGAATACTAAGCTGATGGTAGACTTCGCTACAAGAAATCTACACTGTGCTTTTCATTGTGAAAATCAGCAATGGAAAGTCTTCAACTTTAACTGACAGTCCAATACACATTTCTAAGAGATATGAATTAAAGTGATGTGGAACTCTGTGACAATGAATATGTTTGTATGTTAAGTTGCTTTTTATTTGCAAAACATAAGCCATATATATATATATATATATAGGAAACATCTAACATTATATATACAATGTTAGATATTACTTAGGGGCAAATTTCAAAGATTAGCTCTCTTCTTTTTCATTTTTTTCCTGTAATTATATCTACTGGGGATTTAAAATTTAAACTTGCAGGCTATAAATGGAAAATTGAACTAGAAGCTTTATTTGTTATTCTCCATTCCAGTCTGGAAGCTTGAGAAAGTAAACATTTTGCTTTCTGAAAATATTTATATAGCGAAATGCTCTTTGTGTTACCTGTCAGAATTTCACATTCCAGTAGTTTAACAAAACAGCTGATTTATTTCCAATTATGCAAATCCCTTTCCACACACTGTAGTTTTGATAAATACATACAGCAGGTTGTAACACATGATTTTTTTTAATTGAACAGATGCTAAGATCACAAAACTTACCAATACTAAAATATTTGGGACAAACATGGACTATGCTAACTGAGTCTACAACGAAGACTGTTCCAAAGCTGAAAGGCTTATGTATACCAAAATGTTTAAGAATATAAGAATGTATTTAAGAAGATGAAGTTTGATGTATTCTGGGATTTCCTTCCTAGACAATACCTCTGAGAATGTTGTTATATACACTCAATTTTAAATGAGGAGTAAATAAATGTAACAACTATACTATAATGATTCAGGAATGGCACAAGCTGTGAAGAGGAGAATTGAGTTATAAAAAGTGAAAAGGAAACTTTACAACATTTGCAAATCTACTTGCTGGTAGAAACAGCTTCTATTTTCCTTTTGCCATTTTCAGATGGTAATGCCTTTTGAATATTGTGAATATTTGGCAGATAATAAAAAAATAGCTAAAATTTAATGCAGAACCATATTCCAACTACATAAGGAATTGATCTATGCTTTAATTTAGTTTTCACTACTCACTGTTCACATATGTGCAGACTTGGAGGCTGCTTTTTCTCAGTATAAATATTTGGAGGACAGTAGTATCAAACCACCTGAAAATCCTTTTAAGCCCCCAACTGTGGTTGATTTTCTATTCCAAATACTTTTCCAATCCCATTAAATGCTATCTAATCCTCTCACTTTCAGATGATCATTCTTCTCATTTCAGAGAGAAAATAAAATGCCTCAGATAGGAACTAGATCAAATTCCTCTAAAAAACAAAAGAGAGTAGGAGAAGGAAGCAAGGGAAAGGGAAGAAGAGACATGGAGAAAAGGAAAGAGGAAAAAAAGAAGAGTAAGAGAAAATGTAAATGGATAACAGTTTCTCCCACAACCAAAATCTAATTTCCTCATCTCTGCCAGATCCTATGCTCTTCTGTCTTTCTAGGGGTTTCTTTAACCACAGGCTCTTATCTTTACCTACTTGTCTTCTGGATTTATCCATAAGTATTTGAAAATATGCTGTAGTGTTAAGCAGTAAATAAACTCTGTCCTCCCTTAGGTAACTACCTCCCACCCACTCCTCACCTCAGGCATGATGTGGTAAACTACCAATGTTCCCTCCTTCATTTTATGGCTATAGATGGAGTTTGGAGTTTTTCACTAAGTATATTTTGCATGTGTCTGAATAAACTTGAGAAAAATTACCATAAAATTATGTATCTATATGACAAAAATAATTCCCAAAATTAAAATTAAGAATGATGCCCAGCATATTAACGTTAATGTACTTATGAGACTGCTTGAACTTTGCATATTCCTCGTTTGATGAGGCCACAGTTATTTGATTAGTTTTTTTAATTTATTTGAACTTATCATTTTGATTTGCCGAGATGGTAAAGAATCTGCCTGTGATGCAGGAGACCTGGGTTCAATCCCTGTGTCTGGAAGATCCCCTAGAGAAAGGCATGGCAACCCACCTCAGTATGCTTGCCTGAAGAATCCCATGGACAGAGGAGCCTAGCAAACTACAGTCCATGGAGTCACAAAGAGTCAGACATAACTGAGCAACTAACAGAAACATATACACCAAACACACACACTTTGTTTTGAGTATTTAGATAACACTATTTAATTTTTATGCATTAATAAATTTTTGTGCATTAAAAAGTATTGAGTTGTGTGAATAATAAAACCAGTGACATATTTCATCTTTATTAGTAATTTGATATAAGTTGTTAAAATGTCTTGGATAAATGTTTTGCTCTCTGCACTTAGTTGCTCAGTCATGTCTGACTCTCTGCGACCTCATAGACTGTAGCCTGCCAGGTTTATCTGTCCATAGGGATTCTCCAGGCAAGACTACTGGAGTGGGTTACCATGCCCTCCTCAAGGGGAGCTTTCCAATCCTGGGATCAAACCCAGGTCTCCCACATTGCAGGTGGATTATTTACCATCTGAGCCACCAAGGAAGCCCAAGAAAGAATACTGGAGTGGTAGCCTATCCCTTTTCCAGGGGATCTTCCCAACCTAGGAATTGAACCAGGGTCTCCGATATTGCAGATGGATTCTTTACCAGCTAAGCTACCAGGGAAGCCCCAGTGTGTATTTTTCCTTAGTAAAAGAACAATAAAAATCACTTAGCACTTATTTTATTTGAAGGACTCTTCTATAGCTTTCATCTATGAAAATCCTTTTAATTCTGACAAAAAATGTCTAAGGTAGGTAGTATTATTTTCATGCTTTATAGACTAGAAGCTGAGACAGAGAGCTAAATGACTTGCCTTTAGGTGATTTAACTCATACAGGGAGACTTGTAGCAGTCCACTTCAATACCTAAACTATAATCTCTTCAGTATACCAAAAGGTTTTACATTGATTTCTGTAAAAAAAATAAATAAAAAAACATGACATGACCATTGCATAGTTTCTTCCCTTTCTTTTTCTAATTGTTTTAAATTGAAAGGTAATTTGTTGGATAAGTTAATTTGATATTTTTATTATAAATGGGCACTTCTAAATTAATAATTCCCCAAAATAGAAAACCTTCTATGCAAACATAGCCTGCATATCATGAACTGTTTATTTACCTGTTATTTTCTCTGACAGTGTTTGTCACATAAACTGTAAATAAATACCCTGTGTCATGATAGATCTGCCTGACAGTCTCAAAGAAAGGTGAATGTGTTTCTAACAGTGAGAACACAGGAGAGGTATGAGCATATTCTCTTCTAAGTACTGAATATAAAAGGTAAACATTTCTAACTACAATGGATCTGTATTATTTAGATTGAAATCAAGAAGAATGTTCTAACAATGAATTCCCGAATCTGAGTGAAGATTTTAGAAAATAAAGATAAAAGATATTGACACTATTCAGTTCAGTTCAGTTCAGTTCAGTCACTCAGTCATGTCCAACTCTTTGCAACCCCATGGGCTGCGGCACAGCAGCTTCCCTGTTCATCACCAATTCCCGGAGCTTTCTCAAACTCATGTCCGTCGAGTCGGTGATGCCATCCAACTAATCTTATCCCTGTCGTACCCTTCTCCTTCAGCGTTCAATCTTTCCCAGCAAAAGGGTCTTTTCCAGTGAGTCATTTCTTCGCATCAGGTCCCCAAAGGATTGAGTTTCAGCTTCAGCATCAATCCTCCCAATCAATATTCAGAATGATTTCCTTTAGGATTGACTGGTTTGATATCCTTGCAGTCCAAGGGACTCTGAAGAGTCTTCTCCAATACCACGGTTCAAAAGCATCAATTATTTGGTGCTCAGCTTTCTTTATGGTCCAACTCTCACATCTATACATGACTACTGGAAAAATCATAGCTTTGCCTAGACGGATCTTTGTTGGCAAAGTAATGTCTCTATTTTTTAATATGCTGTCTAAATTGGTCATAACTTTTCCTCCAAGGAGCAAGCGTTTTTTAATTTCATGGCTGCAGTCACCTTTTGCAGTGATTTTGGAGCCCCAAAATAAAGTCTGTCACCGTTTCCACTGTTTCCCCATCAATTTGCCATTTTACTGTTAGTGGAATAAAAAATAAGACCAAGTATTGTTAAAAATGAACTATTTTTTTTAAACCAGGTATTTCAGATGTAGTCCCTAGACCTGCTAACATGTTCAAAATATCTGAATTTGTTGAAACTATATTGATAAGGTTTGAAGATTTCAGATACACCAGATATGCTATAAACATATTTAAAATTTTTTTTCCTGTTTTAAAAATTTCCTAAAATTTTCCTGTTCTGTTTTTTGTTTCATTAACAGTATTTTATTCCTCTTAGATTATTTTAACATCTCATTTGCTTCCTTTTCCCCCCAAAAAATCTGAGTATTTTATGTTAAAAATTACTCTCTAAATTAATTCAAGAAGAAAATTGCCTGCAAGTTACAGTATTAATAACATGGTATTATCATGAAATAAAGGATTATCCTCCTTAAAATATAATATTATATTTACTGTTAAATATACCTCTACTTCAGCTGTCTCTCTCAGCTCTTCAACAAGTTTCTATTAGAAATAACATTCTCATTTCCTGATTATAAAACATTTCAACCCCTAACTCATACTTATTATGACATAGCAAAAATATTTTTCTTTAATACTTGATAAAGAACATTATCTTATATACAGAAAAATTAATTCATAATTGTATTTGAAGACAACAATGAACGTTTTTAATAAGAAAGTCAATTAACACATAAATAAAGGCTTAGGATATGTTTCTTTTTGGCAGGTGGATGTATACTTAAAATCTGAATTTGCCTTGTTAAAACTATTAGTGCACCAGGTACTGAATATTTGAATTTTACACATCTGCATTTCAGAATAGATATATGACTGTAGTAAAAACTCTGCAGTTGTAGTAAAATAGTACAATATAAGTCTTTAAAACAGAAGTATAAAAATGATTGAAATGAAAGACAATTTTTTTTCCTGTAGTTCTCAATTCATTATGCATGCATATGTGTGTTTACATGTAGATATACACAGACAAAACCACACAGGAACATGCAAGATGTGCATTCAAGGGTTTTATGGTATCAGGGTAATAATAAAAATAGAAACATTTGCTTTGAAGTACTTAGTTAACATATGTCTTTTAAACAATTTTATAAGGTTATTTTAAATCAGCAATATGAAAGAACACAGAATATTTAAAGTTAATAAACAATCATTGAAGAATGAAAAAGATAGCATTTACTAATTTTAAGTTATGCATCTGAATTTGCATATTAACCTCCATATTTAGTAAATTACAGCAGGTATGTATTTATAAGTAGCATGTGTGACTGGGTCAATTATAAAGTCTTTCTTCTAGCTATTACACTGCTGAAAGCTGCCTGATGAGCCTTGGCAAGTCCATACTCACCATGAGGGGAAGGGCAGCAGTTTAGTTGGAAGGAGGGCACAGTAGTTTATTTGTCCTAAAACTGTAGTTGTAGAGCAAACACTTTAAATAAAGTTACCAGGTTATTTGTACTGACTTTAGAATGCAAAGCACAATGCAGTTCCAACTGGGGATCTGTAACGTCCACCATCAGCACCACTCTTTCTCTATGTAAAAGCCATCCTAGTGGTAATATTTTGCGTTGTTTGTATTTACATCTATAACACTTCAGAATTTAGTCTGTAAAGTATTACAAACTTCAGTGATCATAATTATATTTATAATACCATAGCTATTTCAGTTTTTCTTTTTTTTTTTTCTTTTTATTCTAACTGGAATTTTCTTTTCTTTTTTTAATTTTATTTTATTTTTAAACTTTACGTAATTGTATTAGTTTTGCCAAATATCAAAATGAATCCACCACAGGTATACATGTTTTTCAATTTAGATATTTTACAAATCTTTGAAACAGCAACTTCAAAATCTTTATTTTAAACTCAACATGTGCTTGTTGATCTGTTTTATATTATTTCATTTAGTCTTCATAACAACACTATGACACAGGCCTTGATCAACCATATGTCTCATAGTTGATGTGGACCCTACTGCCCTGGATTCTAACTTCATCTGAAAATTTGTGAGTACTCATATACTGTTGTACTTAGTGACTTTATAATTGAAAATGGGGTTCTAAGTTAACCACTACACAAAAATAGCTACTCTGTTACTGGAATGCTTCTTTCAAGATAGTTTGCAAATAGCTCTTGCAACAAATTGTCCTACTGCAAATGAATTGTTTACCCTGGGGCTATTTTAATTCCTAACACCAGTACTGTACTAATAACACTAAGCATTATGAGTTTCTAGGCCTCGCTCTGTTTTGCTCTGCTAGATTTTCCTGCTTAATTATGATATGCTCACCATGCATGGAAATGTTTTCCTCTTGTATGTATGCACACATATCCACATACATGAAAGGACATGCACATACATGTACACACACACATGTTTTTTGATCAATATACAATAGAATGAACTGGATTAGAACCTGGCAGGTACTCAAAAATACATTCAAATATTTTTTGAGAAAGTAAGTGCTGGTGAAGAGACAGGTTGATAAATATTGTAATAAACTTTAAGTCAACATTTTGTTTAAAATGGAACACATTGCATAAAGTTGGAGCTTATATACAACAGAGCCATAGTTAACCATATTCCACATTCCTGACCAACTAAAATTTAGCTGGCATCTTGTAGGGGGAAAAAGTAAATAATTTATATAAACCTTACTGATTTCAAACCAGAGAAAACGCATCATATATTAAAGTGCTGGGAAATTGATAGTGATGATGATGATAAGCAAATGGATAATAGTGTCGGATTTTGGAGGCCTTCCACTTACACTTTCTGCATGAGTAAAGAAAAAGAAAGCATCTGGTATACCAGATGGCTTATATTTTTGATGCCCAAGGGGAAAAAACAAGAGTATGGAAGACAGAAAGACATATTCCTACTGATACTAATAGTTTAGTTTTCAAATTATGCTACAATCATTTTTTCTCTGTAGGAGATAAATGTGCCTATGCATCAAAAAGACATTTTAAGAATGAACTCTTAAGGAAAGAAGCAGACTGAATTCAAATGTCTTTTTCTTGTAGAAAATTGAATCCCCAATCATCTAAGGTGTTTTACCAATTCTAACAGTGTTATGTTCCCCAGCTTCTGGCTTAGTCTTCACCCTGGAGGTGTTTCTTTCTGATTCAGAACATTTTTCATACCTCTTTCCCTTCACAATTGCAATGTTAGGGAAGGAAAGACTTAGGCCACATATGCAGCATCCTTGTGATTTTTTTGGACATCAAAGTCCAAAAGGACTATCATGGTGCTGCTTAATCTTCCTGTAAGTGACTTGTGGTTCCTAAGTATCAACTCTTCCTGGAACACCATTTCTTAGTCTTGGGTTCTTTGGCTCTTCCTCATGACACCTTATAGCCCTCACGGAAGGGACACCTCTCCCCCCTCATCAGCTCTCTCTATGGAGATCTCAACAGAATCTCTGTTCATTTTCATTCTCCTTGATTAAAACTGGCAAGTGTTTTGAAGATGGGTGCATTGGGAACAGAAAGTTTACATTCAGTTCATTTGTTCCCAGGTTTCACAATCCTTTTGTTTTCTGTTGCTTATAAGAAGTTTGACAATTCCTTGAAAGTGTTTTCTTCTTGTTAATAATTATAGCTTAAAGGACTGTTCATGCATTAGTAAGTGAGAGTCACGTATACCAAATGTTTGATTATAGAAATATATTAATAGGATAACATACTAGTTCTTTTGAACTGAGAGGAGAAAATGTGGTCATGTCATAAATCATATTTTTGAGTCAATAATTCTCTGAGTTCCTTTGCCTTGTGAAAATATATTTATGTTAATTTTAATAGAATGAATTGTTGGTAATTGAAGCAGTTTTCACAATGCTATCAAAGGTCTTAAAGATAACAATGAAGTTTAAGACATTGAAAGAGGAAAGATAAAGATAAGTAACAAAATTAAAATAAAATCCATCTGCAGCACTGATTTGTACAAAGATGGTTGGTATTCAGTTTATTACACTTTTTAATTTAATTTGTCATATTAATGTAAAGCTGTTTTTAATGAAATGTCAGACTTCTAATGTAATAGATTTTTGCTTTTTTAAGTGAAGGTCCAAAAGCTTTTATAATTTGAATAAATTTTTATTTATTTTACTTGTGCAAAAGAAAGAGATAAATATTTACCAGACTTTATTAGCTACAATGAATCACTTTAAAGAGTGACAGAATAGTTCAAGGCTTTTGTCTTTGACTCACCAATTAATTACTAATTTTATGTTGTCAATAAATACATTGACATTATGGAGTAACACAGAATTACAATGAGCACTGAAAGTCATTTAGTAACTTTTTAAATGTTTCAGTGTTAGCTTGTTATTTTATTTAAGCTTACAGATTGTAATAGATTAAGGCTGTACAGGTAGTATTGTTTAGTCAGTAGAAACACATTTTATGATCTGAGCCACAGTCAGCTCCTAGTCTTGTTTTTGCTGACTGTATAGAGCCTCTCCATCTTTGGCTGCTAAGAATATAATCAATCTGATTTCAGTGTTGAACATCTGGTGATGTTCATGTGTAGAGTCTTCTCTTGTGTTGTTGCAAGAGGGTGTTTGCTATTATCAGTGCATTTTCTTGGCAAAACTCTATTAGTCTTTGCCCTACTTCATTCCGTATTCCAAGGCCAAATTTGCCTGTTACCCCAGGTGTTGCTAGACTTCCTGCTTTTGCATTCCAGTCCCCTATAATGAAAAGGACATCTTTTTTGGGTGTTAGTTCTAAAAGGTCTTGTAGGTCTTCATAGAAACGTTCAACTTCAGCATCTTCAGTGTTACTGGTTGGGGCATAGACTTAGATTACTGTGATACTGAATTGTTTGCTTTGGAAACAAACAGATCATTCTGTCGTGTTTTTTTTTGTTTGTTTGTTTGTTTGTTTGTTTTTACAGCAAATCAACGTGTTTAATGTTTGCACAAACTGTAATCCGGAAGTCATTAAGGGTGGGAAAAAAACAAGCTTATACTGACAGAAATAAAAGTCGCCCCAAGACTAAAAACAACCCTGTGCTCTTGAGTATAAAACTATCTCTGCTCTGTTCTCAACGTTTCATCACTAAAGGACTGGGCTATACATGAGATTTCACGTTTTCAATGACAGTGGCCACTGACTTTTTAAAAACTGTACTTTCCATTTGAAAAACTGGTTTCTCTCTTGACACCTAGAATTCAATTTTCAAATCTCTTCTTACTGCCTATTTCCATGATCTTTCATAGTTATTTTGCTAAGTTTTGTCCCTCTGAAACTACATAGTAATTTTTATTTATTTTTTTTAATGATTAAATCATTTTATTAATACACTTAACATTCTCTGATCCTTTTTTCTAACAGAAAAGTCACATAAAAATTTTCCAAAAATATTGTTTTTATCTTCTTTAATTATAACTGGCATCAACCAAAATAATTAATTTTAAATCATTTTTTAATATTTATCATGTAAGTTTGGTTGTCTCTCCTTCAAAGTGAATGTGAAATGTCATACTTTTTTCCCCCAGGAATTTTCCAACAATAATTACAATCCCAGAAGAAAAAGCATATTTCTGACTAGTAAGAGTTACTTTGCTGCCCACAAAATTGCTTACCTTACAACTACTTAACACTCTGCTTAATCAGCTCAATATTTGTTTATTTTTTTATTTTTTTTTAAATTTTATTTTATTTTTAAACTTTACATAATTGTATTAGTTTTGCCAAATATCAAAATGAATCTGCCACAGGCATACATGTGTTCCCCATCCTGAACCCTCCTCCCTCCTCCCTCCCCACACCATCCCTCTGGGTCGTCCCAGTGCACCAGCCCCAAGCATCCAGTATCGCGCATCGAACCTGGACTGGCAACTCGTTTCTTACATGATATTCTACATGTTTC
>NW_011492756.1:54629-61763 GCF_000754665.1 Bison bison bison
GAGTCCATAAGACTGTTCTATACATCAGTGTCTCTTTTGCTGTCTCGTACACCAGGTTATTGTTACCATCTTTCTAAATTCCATATATATGCGTTAGTATACTGTATTTATGTTTTTCCTTCTGGCTTACTTTACTCTGTATAATAGGCTCCAGTTTCATCCACCTCATTAGAACTGATTCAAATGTATTCTTTTTAATGGCTGAGTAATACTCCATTGTATATATGTACCACTGCTTTCTTATCCATTCATCTGCTGATGGACATCTAGGTTGCTTCCATGTCCTGGCTATTATAAACAGTGCTGCGATGAAGATTGGGGTACACGTGTCTCTTTCCCTTCTGGTTTCCTCAGTGTGTATGCCCAGCAGTGGGATTGCTGGATCATAAGGCAGTTCTGTTTCCAGTGTTTTAAGGAATCTCCACACTGTTCTCCATAGTGGCTGTACTAGTTTGCATTCCCACCAACAGTGTAAGAGGGTTCCCTTTTCTCCACACCCTCTCCAGCATTTATTATTTGTAGACTTTTGGATAGCAGCCATTCTGACTGGTGTGAAATGGTACCTCATAGTGGTTTTGATTTGCATTTCTCTGATAATGAGTGATGTTGAGCATCTTTTCATGTGTTTGTTAGCCATCTGTATGTCTTCTTTGGAGAAATGTCTATTTAGTTCTTCGGCCCATTTTTTGATTGGGTCGTTTATTTTTCTGGAGTTGAGCTGTAGGAGTTGCTTGTATGTTTTTGAGATTAGTTGTTTGTCAGTTGCTTCATTGAGATTCCATCCAAGTACTGCATTTCGGACTCTTGTTGACTATGATGGCTACTCCATTTCTTCTAAGGGATTCCTGCCCACAGTAGTAGATATTAATGGTCATCTGAGTTAAATTCACCCATTCCAG
The DNA here is from genome assembly GCF_000754665.1 of Bison bison bison. Taxonomy (NCBI): domain Eukaryota; kingdom Metazoa; phylum Chordata; class Mammalia; order Artiodactyla; family Bovidae; genus Bison; species Bison bison. The sequence continues at coordinate 55,529 of NW_011492756.1, forward strand.
TCCATTTTAGTTTGCTGATTCCTAGAATGTTGATGTTCACTCTTGCTATCTCCTGTTTGACCACTTCCAATTTGCCTTGATTCATGGACTTGACATTCCAGGTTCCTATGCAATATTGCTCTTTGCAGCATCAGACCTTGCTTCTATCACCAATCACATCCACAACCGGGTATTGTTTTTGCTTTGGCTCCATCCTTTCATTCTTTCTGGAGTTATTTCTCCACTGATCTCCAGTAGTATATTGGGCACCTACTGACCTGGGGAATTCCTCTTTCAGTATCCTATCATTTTGCCTTTTCATACTGTTCATGGGGTGCTCAAGGCAAGAATACTGAAATGGTTTACCATTCCCTTCTCCAGTGGATCACATTCTGTCAGCCCTTTCCACCATGACCCGCCCATCCTGGGTGGCCCCATGGGCATGGCTTAGTTTCATTGAGTTAGACAAGGCTGTGGTCCTAGTGTGATTAGATTGACTAGTTTTCTGTGATTATGGTCTCAGTGTGTCTGCCCTCTGATGCCCTCTTGCAACACCTACCATCTTACTTGGGTATCTCATCATGGCTGCTCCAGCAAAGCACAGCTGCTGCTCCTTACCTTGGACAAGGGGTATCTCCTCATCTCCTGACCTTTAAAGTGGAATAGCTCCTCTAGGCCCTCTTGTGCCCGTGCTGACACCGCTCCTTGGAGGTGGGGTTGCTCCTTCCAGCTGCCACCCCTGGCCTGGACACAGGGTAGCTCCTCTCGCTAAGGAGATCCAACCAGTCCATTCTGAAGGACATCAGCCCTGGGATTTCTTTGGAAGGAATGATGCTAAAGCTGAAACTCCAGTACTTTAGCAACTTGATGCGAAGAGTTTACTCATTGGAAAAGACTCTGATGCTGGGAGGGATTGGGGGCAGGAGGAGAAGGGGACGACAGAGGATGAGATGGCTGGATGGCATCACTGACTCGATGGATGTGAGTTTGAGTGAACTCCGGGAGTTGGTGATGGACAGGGAGGCCTAGCATGCTGCAATTCATGGGGTCGCAAAGAGTCGGACACGACTGAGCGACTGAACTGAACTGAACACATTTGATGATCCCATACTAAGCCTTACAGATATTTCTAAGTAATAGATACAATGACCTAACATAGACCAAAGTAAGTAGGTCGGTACAAATTCACTGCAGATGGGAATGTGATATCATATAGGCTGTTTCTTTTTTTTTTAAATTTTATTTTATTTTTAAACTTTACATAATTGTATTAGTTTTGCCAAACATCAAAATGAATCCATCACAGGTATACATGTGCTCCCCCTCCTGAACCCTCCTCCCCCCTCCCTCCCCATACCATCCCTCCAGGTCGTCCCAGTGCACCAGCCCCAAGCATCCAGTATCGTGCATTGAACCTGGACTGGCATCTCGTTTCATACATGATATTTTACATGTTTCAATGCCATTCTCCCAAATCTTCCCACCCTCTTTGTTATTTATTTCTAGTATTTTATCTATTTCAAGTTAGATTATATGATTTTTCTTGGGGGGGGCAGTAGTAATGATTATATTATACATTTTTTGCTTCCCAACCTACACTTCTGTTCCTTGAAAATAGTATAATCTTTTAAAGCAGGCTGAATAAAGGCCCCCAAAGACACACAAGTCCTAATCTACATAATTGGGGGAAGATATTTTACAGATTTTGTTAATATAATGGGGCTTTATCTGATTGGGCCCAGAATGTAATCATAAATATTAAAAAAGGGAAGCAAAGAAAAATTTAAATATAGTAGAGAAATCCATATACAGAAACAGAAGCATTGTCAGAGAGCAATGATGACTCTGAGGATGGGGGAAGGAGCCCAAGCCAGGGAATACCAGTGAGGCCACTACAGGCTGGAAAAGGCAAGGAGACAGAGTCATCCATAAAGACTCCAGAAAGAGTGCAGTCTTGTTAATATCTTGTTTTGGTCCAATGAAATCTATTTCGACTTCTGACCTCTAGAACTGTAAGAGACTAAATGATGTTGTTTAAGCCCATCAAGTTTGTGGTAATTTGTTACAGCAGCAATGGAAAGCTAATGAAGGGCTATCAACATATGTTGTTGAAATAGTCACTGGAAGTAGTAAATTATATCATGTTCCTAAATAATACAAACTTCCTTGTCAGCTCAGATTGCCATTACAGCTGCTACTTGCATCTGAATAGTTCTGAGGCCTGTCCTAAGGACCCAAGCTCTACAGAAGCTTTTCTTCATTGTGTGTATGTGTGTGTGTGTGTTAATTGATCAGTTGTGTCTGACTCTTTATGACTCTATGGGCTATAGTCCACCAGGCTTCCCTGTCTGTGGGATTCTCCAGGCAAGGACACTGCAGTGGTTGCCATTTCTTCTCCAACAGATATTCTGGACCCAGGGATTGAACTTTATCCCATGTGAATCCCCTTCAGTTTAAACTGTCAGTGTTTCTGCTGTATAAATATGTAGGCTCTTTATCGAGAGAAAATCCAGCAGCATCCTTGATGTTCTCTTTGGAGCACATTTTTTTATCTTCTGAAATTTGGAGAGGTTAAGAATTTTCCAAATCTTCAAGTTCTGGTTCTTTATTTATTTAGCAATTCCCTTCCAATTAATTCCTCTCCTCTTACATTTTACTATATGCAGTTCAGGAAGAGTCAAGCTACTCCTTCAATATTTTTCTCAGAAATCTCCTCAGCTAAATATCCAGTTTCATTATTTGAAAGGTCTACCCTCCACAAAGAAATGGTAAAACACAGTTCAGCCACATTTTTTGCCATTTTATAACAAAGACTGCCTTTCTTTCAGTTCCCAATAACATGCCCCCCCATTTCCATCCATCACTATGATGACCTTTAGTGTCCATTAATGAACATTACTTATGTATTGTCTAAGAAGATAGACGTTTTCCATTGAGCTCCCCTCTTTTCTTTTTGAGACCTCATAAAAATCCCCTTTAACTCCATATCACCACCAACAGTCCCTTCATAGCAATAAAAGATTTTTAGCTCTTCAAAATTCTTCCAGCATTTACCCATTATGCAGTTTCAAAGTTGCTTCCACACTTTCAGCATTTGTTACAGTAGCACTCCTGTGTAGGTATTAAAATCTTTCTCAGTCATCTCATGCTGCCGTAAAATAATACCAGACACAGTCTGCCTTAATCAACATTTTTTTTTTTTTATTCTTACACTTCTAAGGGTTGAAAAGTCCAAAATCAAGGTTTTTGCAGGGTTCAGTTTCTGGTGAAAACTCTCTTCCTGGTTTGGAGAAGGACTTTCTCAGTGTGTCCAGTTATGGCAGAGAGAGTGTGTTCTGATGTCTTTTCCTCTTTTTATAAGGAAATTATTGTATTAGGTCCCATATTATCTCCTTTGTTTAATGTTAATTACCAACATCGTGAGATCATAGAGAAAGCAAGGGAATTCCAGAAAAGCATTTACTTCTGCTTTATTGACTATGGTAAAACTTTTGACTGTGTGTATCACAACAAACTGTGGAAAATTCATAAGGCGATGGGAGTAACAGATCACCTTAATTGTCTCCTGGGGAACCTGTGTGTGGGTCAAGAAGCAAGAGTTAGAATCAGACATAGAACAACTAACTGGTTCAAAATTGGAAAAGGAGTACATCAAGGCTGTATATTGTCACCTTGCTTATTTAAGTTATATGCAGAGTACATTATGTGAAGTGCCAGGTTGGATGAATCACAAGCTGGAATCAAGATTGCCGAAACATCAACAACCTTAGATGCAGATGATACCACCCTAATGGTAGACGGTGAAGAGGAACTAAAGAGTCTCTTGATGAAGGTAAAAGAGGAGAGTGAAAAAGTTGGCTTGAAACTCATAATTAAAAGAACCAACATCATGGCATCCAATCCTATCACTTCATGGCAATAGATGGGGAAAAAGTGAAAGCGATGACATTTATTTTCTTGAGCTCCAAAATCACTGCAGATGGTGATTAAAAGATGCTTGCTGCTCATAAGGAAAGTTATGACAAAACTAGACAGCATATTAATAAGCAGAGACATCAGTTTACTGACAAAGATCCACATAGTTGAGGCTATGCTTTTTCCAGTAGTCATGTACAGATGTGAGAGTTGAACTATAAAGAAGACTGAGCACAAAAGATTTGATGCTTTCAAATTATGGTGCTGGAGAAGACTCTTGAAAGTCCCTTGGACTGCAAGGAGGTCAAACCAGTCAATCCTAAAGGAGATCAATCCTGAATATTCATTGGAAGGACTGTTGCTGAAGCCGAAGCTTCAGTATTTTGACCACGTGATGTGAAAAGCTGACTCATTGGAAAAAGACCCTGATGCTGGGTAAGATTAAAGGCCAAAAGATAAGGAGGTGGTAGAGAATGAGATATTTAGATAACATCACTGACTCAATGGACACGAATTAGTGTAAACTTGTGGAGTGACCAGGTTTGCTGCAGTCTATGGGGTCACAAAGACTCAGACATGACTTAGCAGCTGAACAACAACAATAACCTCCTTATAAGGTCAATAACTCAATATAGTCATATGAGTATTAGGGCTTACATATATGCATATGTATATGTATATGTTTATGTATATGTATATGTATGTATATATTTTTAGGGGTCAAAATTCAATCCATAGCAGTCCTCAAATTACATGTCAGAGATATTAAAGACAGACTGACTACAATATCCAACATTAGAGTATATGTATGTACTTTAGGGATTTGTTTTAAAGTGAGCATCGACTGATTTTATACATAACCATGAACATAGATTTTGAATAAAGGTCATGGTCTGTTACTGCAATATATTAAGAAGAGCTGTATTAGTATATGGGCAGACTTCTATGTATAAAAGATTGCTACATAGGTGTAATAGAAAAAAATCTACATGCATTTTATCACATTTAAGATAATTCATTTTAAATGTAGAAATATGATTTAGATATTTGGCTATTTATCACATATATGGTATTATCTCATTAATTCAGAATTATTAGAAGCATTTTTATGTAAAGTCAAATAATTCTTAGTCTCAGATTCTACTTCAGTTTTTCTGTCAGTGCCTATTTTTCAATATTCTCATATTCCAGGGTTTTAGATTTTAGTTTTCCTACTTTGTATGCATGTCCATACTCAGTCACTCAGCTGTGTCCAACTCTCTGTGACCCTATGGACTGTACCCGATCAGGCTTCTCTGCCATGGTGTTTTACAGGCAAGAATACTGGAGTGGATTACCATTTCTTTCTCCAGAGGATCTCTCTGACCCAAGGATCAAATGCATGTCTCCTAAGTCTATTGCTGTTCATTAATTTTAAAAATATATACTTAATAAATATTAACATAGAATTGCAAAAGCAACCCCTGCTTTGAGTTAAGCAACTCAAAGTCTTGCTTATTTGAGTTAAGAACTCAAAGTCTTCTACAAGAGTGACAACAAGAGAATTTATGATTGACTACCATGTGATAAATGCTATGAAAAGGAATGGAGTGTATAATGGAAGTTCTTTAATATAGTCAAGGAAGACTTTAATGAGGTAGTAAGCTTAAGCTGAGTCTTCAAAATCTGTGGTATACCAATCTTGAGGCAGATATAGTATTCTATACATCGGTATTAAGGTTTAATAAGGATGAGTTTATTAGGAGAGTACTGGTAGCGTGCTCTATTTGACTTTCTCATATTAATCAAAGTGACTTCTTTCCAGTTTTAAGTTTTTGTCTATTCATATTTATCAGTTGAGTTCAGTTTAGTCACTCAGTCGTGTTCAACTCTGGGTGACCCCAAGGACTGGAGCACTACAAGCCTCCCTGTCCATCACAAACTCCCAGAGTCTACCCAAATTTATATCCATTGAGTCAGTGATGCCACCCAACCATCTCATCCTCTGGCGTTCCCTTCTCCTCCTGCCCTCAATCTTTCCCAGCATCGGGGTCTTTTCAAATGAGTGAGCTCTTCGCATCAGGTGGTGAAAGCCTTGGAGGTTCAGCTTTAGCATCAGTCCTTCCAATGAACACCCAGGACTGATCTCCTTTAGGATGGACTGGTTGGATTTCCTTGCAGTCCAAGGGACTCTCAAGAGTATTCTCCAACACCACAGATCAAAAGCATCAATTCTTCCATGCTCAGCTTTCTTTATAGTCCAACTCTCACATCCAAACATGACCACTGGAAAAACCATAGCCTTGACTAGATGGACCTTTGTTGGCAAAGTAACATCTCTGCTTTTTAATATGCTGTCTAG
>NW_011492756.1:61863-62170 GCF_000754665.1 Bison bison bison
TTGAACATCTGGAAGTTCATGGTTCATGTACTGTTAAAGACTGGCTTGGAGAATTTTGAGCATTACTTTGCTAGCGTGTGAGATGAGTGCAACTGTGCGGTAGTTTGAGCATTCTTTGTCATTGCCGTTCTTTGGGATTGAAATGAAAACTGACCTTTTCCAGTCCTGGGGCCACTGCTGAGATTTTCAAATTTGCTGGCATATTAAGTGTAGCAATTTCATAGCATCATCTTTCAGGATTTGAAATAGCTCAACTGGAATTCCATCACCTCCTCTAGCTTTGTTTGTAGTGATGCTTCCTAAGGCC
>NW_011492756.1:62270-62634 GCF_000754665.1 Bison bison bison
TGCAGTCCAAGGGACTCTCAAGAGTATTCTCCAACACCACAGATCAAAAGCATCAATTCTTCCATGCTCAGCTTTCTTTATAGTCCAACTCTCACATCCAAACATGACCACTGGAAAAACCATAGCCTTGACTAGATGGACCTTTGTTGGCAAAGTAACATCTCTGCTTTTTAATATGCTGTCTAGGTTGATCATTGGAGAAGGCAATGGTACCCCACTCCAGTATTCTTGCCTGGAAAATCCCATGGATAGAGGAGCCTGGTAGGCTGTAGTCCATGGGGTCGCTAAGAGTTGTACACGACTGAGCGACTTCCCTTTCACTTTTCACTTTCATGCATTGGAGAAGGAAATGGCAACGCACTCC
>NW_011492756.1:62734-63331 GCF_000754665.1 Bison bison bison
AGCAGCAGGTTGATCATAACTTTCCTTCCAAGGAGTAAGTGTCTTTTAATTTCATGGCTACAGTCACCATCTGCAGTGATTTTGGAGCCCCCCAAAATAAAGTCAGCCACTATTTCCACTGTTTCCCCATCTATTTGCCATGAAGTGATGGGACCGGATGCCATGATCTTCGTTTTCTGAATGCTGATGTTTAAGCCAACTTTTTCACTCTCCTCTTTCACTTTCATCAAGTGGCTCTTTAGTTCTTCTTCGCCTTCTGCCATAACTGTGGTGTCATTTGCATATCTGAGATTATTGATATTTTTTGCAGCAATCTTGATTCTGGCTTATGCTTCATCCAGCCCAGCGTTTCTCATGATATACTCTGCATATAAATTGAATAAGCAGGGTGACAATATACAGCCTTGACGTACTCCTTTACCTATTTGGAGCCACTCTCATGTTCCATGTCCAGTTCTAACTGTTGCTTCCTGACCTGCATATAGATTTCTCAAGAGGCAGGTCAGGTGTTCTGGTATTCCCATCTCTTTCAGAATTTTCCACAGTTTATTGTGATCCACACAGTCAAAGGCTTTAGCAGAGTCAATAAAGCAGAGA
>NW_011492756.1:63431-76387 GCF_000754665.1 Bison bison bison
TAGCAATTTCATAGCATCATCTTTCAGGATTTGAAATAGCTCAACTGGAATTCCATCACCTCCTCTAGCTTTGTTTGTAGTGATGCTTCCTAAGGCCCACTTGACTTCACATTCCAGTATGTCAGCTCTAGGTGAGTGATCACACCAACATGATTGTCTGGGTCATGAAGATCTTTTTTGTACATATTTTGTTCATATTTATTATCATGATTAATCTCTGCATGGCAGAGTAAATACCTGGATCCAAAAGTTGTCTTTTGTGTTGAACCATTCTATGCTGCTGCTCACCTAGTTAATAAAGGCAGATATAAGGAATAGTAGTAGTTCCTTACTGTGAAGGAACATAATATAAATAATAATAGAAAATGAAAAGAAATGATAATTCCTTTATTTTAATATTAGCAAAACATAAGATATGAAACTATTAGTTGTTGGGAAGTTGTATAGAAGCAGTAACACTCAAGCACAGATGGTAGAAATGCACATTAGTATAAGTACTGCTATAAAAATTGAAATGGGATGTTGAGTATCAGCATAACTTTTGATTAAGCAATTATTCTTTACCTGAAAAATAATTCAAACTATTATCATCAAAATATGATTGCAATAAAAAGTAGCAACTAATATAGAATAATGATTTATAGTTTAAATTATAGATTTTAAAATTACAATATTTGTAAAAGCAAGTTTTGTAGCACATAAAATATATAAATTACTCAGGTTAAAATATATGAAAAAGAATGGTCTCATACTTAGAGAAGTAGGGTGTCAAAAGGCTCTGGAAGGGATACAAATTCATTATAGAAGAAAAAGGAATTATAATGAGGAGGTTTAAAAGAAGTGGATTTTAAAATAGTACATACAGTTTAAATCTTTAATAAAACATTAATTGAATTTTGAAATTAAACACCATAAAGAAATCAAAGCTATACTAAAGAAAATGTTTTTGATTATTTTTAGTTTGTTAACTCAAGATTATTGTCCCTATTTATTTTCACTTCTTCACAATGAAAAAGTCTTTGCATCAGTTCTGATTTATCTGGGCCTAAAGGCCTGAGTATCAGTAGAACCAATGGTGTAACTCTCCTCTGAAAGCAGGCAGGCTGCAGAGCCAAGAAGAACCACTGTTTCGGTTGGAATCTGAAGGCAGGGAGAGTGCAGTGTCCTCAGTGCAGTCAGGCAGCTCAGTTCAGTCCAGTCAGCTCAGTGCAGTCATACAGTAGTTGAGTCACTTCAGTCGTGTCCGACTCTGTGCGACCCCATAGACGGCAGCCCACCAGGCTCCCCCATCCCTGGGATTCTCTAGGCAAGAATACTGGAGTGGGTTGCCATTTCCTTCTCCAATGCATGAAAGTGAAAAGTCAGAGTGAAGGTGCTCAGTCGTGTCCAACTCTTAGCGACCCCATGGACTGCAGCCCACCAGGCTTCTCCGTCCATTGGATATTCCAGGCAAGAGTACTGGAGTGGGGTGTCATTGCCTTCTCCAATAGTAATTCCCTCCTAATCAGCATTTTTGTTCCATTCAGGTTTTCAAGTGATTAGATACGGCCCACCCACATTACAGAGGGCAATCTTCTTCACTCTGTGTATAGATTCAAAGGTTAATCTAATCCAGAAACACTCTCGCCTATTTACTCAAAAATAATATTTGAGCAAATGATCATGCACTCTGTGGCCCAGTGAAACTGACTATAAAATCAAATATCATAGTCCTCAGTTTTTAAATGATGCATATTTATTATAAAATAAAATAATGAGAATAAATAAGGGGAGAAATGAAAATCTGCCAATCAATAATAAATATTTTTGACATCTTAACTTATTTTGATAAGTATGTATAAATACATACAGATATAATTTTATTAACTACATTATCTTCCTTTTGCTGTTTTTTTCTATAGCATGATAAATTATCACTATAGTATAACACCTGTTTGACTTTTTAAGAAATAAATATAATTCTTTTTAAGCACTCCATAGTACTATTTACCATCTTTTAGTTACTTTGTGAAGACGTAAATGTTAAGATGATATTTAATCAGTAAAGAAAGATGAGCTATATTTAAGATTCTGAGAGGTAAAGCTCAGGCCAAAGACATTATCAGTGGTTTTGGTAATAATTGTTTTCTAGTGTTGTTATTCAGTGGTTCAGTCGTGTCCAACTCTTTGTGACCCCATAGACTGCAGCAAGCCAGGCTTCCCTGTCCTTCACCATCTCTCAGAGCATGTTCAAACTCATGTCCATTCAGTCGGTGATGCCATCTAACCATCTCATCACCTGTTGTCCCCTTCTCCTCCTGACTTTAATCTTTCCCAACATCAGGGATTTTTCTAATGAGTTGGCTCTCCATATCAGGTGGCCAAAGTATTGGAGCTTCAGCTTCAGCACCCAGTGGATATTCAGGATTGATTTCCTTTAAGATTGACTTGTTTGATTCCTTGCCATCCTAGGGACTCTCAAGAGTCTTCTCCAACACCACAGTTAAAAAGCATAAATTCTTGAGTGCTCAGCTTTCTTTATGGTCCAACATTCCCATCCATACATGACTACTGGAAAAACCATAGCTTTGACTATGCAGACCTTTGTTGGCAAAGTAATGTCTCTGCTTTTTAATAAACTGTCTAAGTTTGTCATAGCTTTTATTCCATGGAGCAAAGCAATTCAGTTCACTGAGCTGATAGTAAGAGCTTGGGTGAGGAAATTAAAGCTAAAGGTAGATTTATTATGAAGTTGATGCTGCTACTGCAAAGTCGCTTCAGTCGTGTCTGACTGTGCAACCCCATAGACGGAAACCCACCAGGCTCCCCCATCCCTGGGATTCTCCAGGCAAAAACACTGGAGTGGGTTGCCATTTCCTTCTCCAATGCATGAAAGTGAAAAGTGAAAGTGAAGTCGCTCAGTCATGTCGGACTCTTAGCGACCCCATGGACCACAGCCTATCGGGCTGCTCTGCCCATGGGATTTTCCAGGCAAGAGTGCTGCAGTGTGTTGCAATTGCCTATTATGAAGCTAATGAAGCTTAAATTTTAGTGTTTTACTCATGGGTGGGCCATGGCTAGTTGTCTTTAGACTCCAAAAAAGAAAAAAAAAAATCCATGTATCTTTTGGATAGCTTATAATACTAATCAAATCAAATTGCTAACACTACAGCATCAGGTAAGCAGCCAGAAGTTGTTTTAGTCCTTAATACTTTTACCACTAAAACTCTAAAAGGTAAGATTTTATAGAGAGTGACATTTGTTTAAATACATATAGTCAAGAAATATAGCATAACTCTCATTTTTAACACCCTGAGTTGTAAGACTAATGTATATTTTATATGTTTTTTTCAATGATATTAACAGTTGGCCCTGAAAGCCTGCTTAATGGCCTTTAACTCTTTTAGAGAAAAATTGTAAATTATGAGATAAAAACTGCTAAGTTGTTTTGAAATTTTGAAATTCCATTTTGTTTTATGAATAAACCTATTGAAATAAATTAACCTCCATATCCCATGTAAAATATATCCAGTAATTAAAACATATTCAATTTTAATGCAATTGACAAAGTTAACATGCTTTATTTAGCTCACACATCTTAAAATAAGTGTAATAGTGCCACTTAGTGTGTCTTATCTTCCTGAAAAGTCTCTAACCATACTAGCTGTGCTTATCCATGCCTCCAGATACTCTAAAACTAGTGATATGATATATTGTACATTGTTGTCACATATAAAATGTAATAAAGTCCATATAGATTTTGAGCAAGCTCTTTGAGTTCTTGACGTGAATCTGTAAGAAAAGAAAAGAAGAGAAAGGAAAGAATACAATATGACACATTCATGTTTTATTCCGTGTAATACAAACACCATTTATCCAGTGTGACTGGATATATGGCATTATCTGAAATGCTTTAGTGTTGATATACCAGCTTTATTCTCAATGAAAGAAAATCAGTAACAGCAATAGCTTATTTTTTCCCATTAGTGTATTAAACTTAGTAGAATGACGTATTTTGTGGTTCTTCTACCCATGGATCTGTTTGCCTTTTTCAGGCCAATTCTAAAACTAAAAGCAAAGAAAATAAAGAAAATTTAGGATTGTGGAGCCATTTGAAGAAATCATGTTCAACATAAATATATACATACATGAATACATAAATTATGATTTTAATACTTTCTTGTTCTTTTAATAATGAATATGTGGGAAAAACAATGATTTCCAAGGAAGAAAATATGTCTTTTATTTCTAAAGCCAACGTGGGTTTATTAATATGAGTGTTGAGGTCTTTTAATGGACAGGAACCTGGTGGTCCAGAGTCGACTGATAAGAATGTAAAGGAGAGAGAAAGAGGCTGATATTCCTTGGTTTACACAGAAAGCCAATAAAACCCCTGCACAGGGCTTGCTCTGTTCACAGAGGCCTCAGGCACCCTCTCAATGGGGTGAAGGCACAGAGCGCCTTCTCGAGAGGGTCTTAGAAGCTCGGGCAGGAAAGTGAACTCAGAGAGCCTCTGCGCTCCAAAGAAATAGCTTGAGAGAGAGAGAGAGAGAAAGAGAGAAAGCAAGACACGGGGACCAAGTTCTGATGGAGCAAAGGTGTTTTAATCAACATGGTGTGGACATATATACTGTAGTTATTTTCAGCAAAGATAAAGATTAAAATTCCAGACTTACAAAACATAGGCGATCCATATTAAAGAGAGAGTTGTAAATAATCACTTTTACCATATGGTTCATAAAAAGGAAGCAGGTACTTAGCACTGTATAGAAAAATTAACAAAGGAAATGCCTGGATTCCTCAGCCCCCAGGAGAGGCTTGCCTCTCCTCTTAATTCCTGAATATTCAGGAATTAATAAGGAACAGAGAATTCCTGACAGATCCAAAACAGCACACAGGAAGCTTCCTGTAAAATGATTCCAGACAATTCCCCCTATTTTATTTGTAAAAAAAAACAAGGTCCTGACCAAATGAGTTTGGTTAGTATTAACCAACCTTATAGAAAGGCAATGGTATAGAACAAATATAATTATCAAGACAATCACCAAAGTTACAGTTCCAGACTCGATACTATGGGTAATACTTTGAAACCATCCTCGTGGGTCTATCCTGGATAATTTGTTCAGCTAAAGTTTCCAAATTAGGGTAAGAGGGCAGATTTTTAGAAAAAGTTTTAAAGATTTCTTTTTGTAGTAATTGTACATTCGGAGATTATCATGTAATTATGTACATTCGTAATTATCATGTATATTTTGTAAAGGACATTTGATTTGTTCCCAGTTGTAGGCACTATGATTGAATTTTACAGGAAAGAATTCTCAAACTACCGTACAATTGCACTCATCTCACACGCTAGTAAAGGAAAGGAAAGTGAAGTTGCTCAGTCGTGTCTGACTCTTTGCGACCCCATGGACTGTAGCCTACCAGGCTCCTCTGTCCATGGGATTTTCCAGGCAATATTACTGGAGTGATTTGCCATCTCCTTCTCTAGTGGATCTTCCTGACCCAGGGATGGAACCCAGGTCTCCCACATTGTAGACAGACGCTTTACCGTCTGAGCCACCAGGAAAGTCCTAGTAAAGTAATGCTCAAAATTCTCCAAGCCAGGCTTCAGCAATACGTGAACCATGAACTTGCTGATGTTCAAGGTGGTTTTTGAAAAGGCAGAGGAACAAGAGATCAAATTGCTGGCATCCACTGGATCATCAAAAAAGCAAAAGAGTTCCAGAAAAACATCGATTTCTACTTTATTGACTATGCCAAAGCCTTTGACTGTGTGGATCACAATAAACTGTGGAGAATTCTGAAAGAGATGGAAATACTAGACCACCTGACCTGCCTCTTGAGAAACCTATATGCAGGTCAGGAAGCAACAGTTAGAACTGGACATGGAACAACAGACTGGTTCCAAATAGGAAAAGGAGTACGTCAAGGCTGTGTATTGTCACCTTACTTATTTAACTTCTATGCAGAGTACATCATGAGAAACGCTGGGCTGGAAGAAGCACAAGCTGGAATCAAGATTGCTGGGAGAAATATCAATATGCAGATGATATGCAGATGACACCACCCTTATGGCAGAAAGTGAAGAGGAACTAAAAAGCCTCTTGATGAAAGTGAAAGAGAGGAGTAAAAATGTTGGCTGAAAGCTCAACATTCAGAAAATGAAGATCATGGCATCTGGTCCCATCACTTCATGGGAAATAGATGGGGAAACAGTGGAAACAATGTCAGATTTTATTTTTTGGGGCTCCAAAATCACTGCAGATGGCGATTGCAGCCATGATATTAAAAGACTCTTACTCCTTGGAAGGAAAGTTATGACCAACCTGGATAGCATATTGAAAAGCAGAGACATTACTTTGCCAACAAAGGTCCGCCTAGTCAAGGCTATGGTTTTTCCAGTGGTCATGTTTGGATATGAGATTTGGACTGTGAAGAAAGCTGAGTGCTGAAGAATCGATGCTTTTGAACTGTGGTGTTGGAGAAAACTCTTGAGAATCCCTTGGACTGCAAGGAGATCCAACCAGTCCATTCTAAAGGAGATCAGCTCTGGGATTTCTTTGGAAGGAATGATGCTAAAGCTGAAACTCCAGTACTTTGGCCACCTCATGTGAAGAGTTGACTCATTGGAAAAGACCCTGATGCTGGGAGGGATTGGGGGCAGGAGGAGAAGGGGACGACAGAGGATGAGATGGCTGGATGGCATCACTGACTCGATGGACGTGAGGTTGAGTGAACTTTGGGAGTTGGTGATGGACAGGGAGGCCTGGCATGCTGCAATTCATGAGGTCGTGAAGAGTCAGACACAACTGAGCGACTGAACTGACTGAACTGAACTGAACTGAACTGAACACAAAATTGAGTAGCTTAAAGAAACAGAGGAGTCAAGACAAGTATATAGTTTGCAATTAATACTTTACAGAATGTAAAGTCTTATTAAATTGTAAATTTCCTATAACTATAACAAAAGGGAGTGGGACACAGGCCTGTATAAAATATGACCAGTTATAGCGAAAGAAATAGTTACTATGACCATGACAGGTCTCTGTGAAATGTCCAGTCCAAGTTTCAAATTTTTTGGTGTTCACAGCAACTTTCCAAATGTCCCATTGTTCAGGCCCACTGTTTATTGAGGATGATCCTAGGATGAGGTGGGGCTAATCCAAGGTCAAGCCACCCAAGAAGTCCTATGTCATGGTAATATTCCATCCTAGTGTCAGTGACCTTCCATATCACACTCAGTGTTGTTAATATCATCTGAGAAATCAGATAACCACATACCATGGGGTCCCCAGTCAACAATTGTATGATTAGCCGCAAACATTGATTTTCTTGATTTGGTTTGATATTTGTCCCAAGGAACAGGAGTATAAGTAAAGTTTTTATAAGTAAACCCTTTACATAATGTTCTTTGTTCTTTCCCTAACTCTTTCCCTAAAGTCTCAGTAGTATAAATATGGTTCACAGACAAAGAAAGAGCAGTATATAGTCTAAGCAACGTTGGAAAATCCTTTTTGGAAGGCAGGGCGAAAGCCCAAGTTTGTCGGTTGACATTTATGCACAATTTTGCTGGGCCCATTCACAAGGGAAGGACTCCATAGCCTAAAGAAATGTTAATTGGTTTTCTTTCCTCCCCAGGATGTGAGGGCCCTTTCACGTTCCGGGGAGGGGGTATATGGGTGGAGTCTTTGGTTGATACCATGGGTCTTTTCTCAGTCCATTCTATGATCTGTTAATAGAGGGGGGTTGGGAAAGTCAGAGCAGGGAGGGGCGAGGTACGGGGGAGGCGATGTGCTGCGGCTGGGCATTGTCAGGAAAATGTATTCAGAACTCCGAGGCGTTTCCTGTTGAAAGACCACATTTTCAGCTCGATTAGTAAGGATTTTATTTGTCCCCAAGAGTCTGACACGACTGAAGAGACTTAGCAGCAGCAGCAGCAGCAAGTGGGGAGATCATAAGGTTGATGTCGCCGAGGGCGGTGCTTTCTGGAGATCTTTAGAGTGGACATAGCCTGTATTGGAATTTCTTCTTCCTGGGGCTCTTGTTTCATCTCCATTTTGAATGCTGGGGGCCCCCTTGCGTTGAATCTTCCAAAAAGGTTAAAAAATTTAAAACGGTTTAGAAAATATCTTATGTTGGAATTTAGTAAAGTCTGCTGTAAATAAGGAAGACAGTAGTGTACCTGTGTACTCCCCCTTTTTAAATTTTTTTATTTGTAACTTTAGTGTGTGCTGTGTTTGTTTGATTATGTCTTGTGCCTGTGGATTATAAGGAATACCTGTAATATGTTTAATAGAAAAAGATTGTAAAAATTGTTTCAGTTCAGTTCAGTTCAGTCACTCAGTCGTGTCCAACTCTTTGCGACCCCATGAATCACAGCACGCCAGGCCTCCCTGTCCATCACCAACTCCCGGAGTTCACCCAGACTCACATCCATCGAGTCAGTGATGCCATCCAGCCATCTCATCCTCTGTTGTCCCCTTCTCCTCCTGCCCCCAATCCCTCCCAGCATCAGGGTCTTTTCCAATGAGTCAACTCTTCGCATGAGGTGGCCAAAGTATTGGAGTTTCAGCTTCAGCATCATTCCTTCCAAACAAATCCCAGGGCTGATCTCCTTCAGAATGGACTGGTTGGATCTCCTTGCGGTCCAAGGGACTCTCAAGAGTCTTCTCCAACACCACAGTTCAAAAGCATGAATTCTTTGGTGCTCAGCCTTCTTCATAGTCCAAGTCTCACATGCATACATGACCACAGGAAAAACCATAGCCTTGACTAGACAGACCTTTGTTGGCAAAGTAATGTCTCTGCTTTTGAATATGCTATCTAGGTTGGTCATAACTTTCCTTCATAGGCAGGGTATAACATGTTGTGTAGCTTCACCGCGAAGAGGTGTGGCCCACTTAAAAGAGGAATTCGTGTCTATACAGATGTGTAGGAAAGAAAATAGAGAAACTTCAGGGTAATGAGTTACATCCATTTGTCATAGTTCATTAGGTTGTAAACCACTAGGATTAATACCTGTGTGATGGGTAGAGCGCTACAAATAGAGCAATTACTAATAATTTTTTTAGCCTGGTGGTATGGGATTTTCCATAGCTGGTGTAGGGAGCCAGCATTGTTATGCAACAGAGCACGCTGTTCCTCTGGAGTAGCAAAGGAAACCAGTTTATCAGCTTGTTCATTATAATAAGTCATGGGGCCCAGAAGACAAGAATGTGTTCAAATATGTGTAATATAAATGGGAGAATTGAGGTTTCTAACAACAGATTGTAGTTCGAAAAAGAGTTGTTGAATAACAGGTTGATTGGAGTTTAAGGTGGAAGTTTCTATATTTTTTAACCCGAAAACAGAATATATAGAGTCAGAGACTATATTAATGGGGTAAGAATGTAGGCACATAACTTAAATAAGAGTGTATAATTCATTTTGTTGAGCAGAATGAAATTTAGTATAAAAGACTTTATATCCCTTAAGAGACTAAAATGAAACTTTGGCATTTTTAGTCCCATCTATATAAAAAACCTTGGCCTGTAGTATAGGCTGTGTGCTGATAATGTGAGAAATAATAAATTCAGTATTTTTTAAGAAATTCCACAGCTTACCAGAAGGATAATGAAATGAAATTTCTCCAAAATATTCCAGATATGCCAATTATGAGGAATAGTGGTAGGTGATGGGATTCCTGGTTGTAATGCACCCATAGGTTTCATAGATGCATTAACTTTTCTAAGGTCTGTTAGGAGATGCCATTTGTTAGATTTATTTTTTATAACAAAAATAGGAGAGTTCCAAGAAAACAAGATCTTTCAATATGCTTTAATTCTAGTTGTGTATCTATAAGTTTCTTAGCCGCCTGTAATTTCTCTTTCTTGAGGGGCCACTGCTCTGTCCAAATAGGCTCGTCATTCTTCCAAGTTATTTTAATGATTGTATTGTTTGTTAAATGAGCAGTGGCCCTTAGGAAAAATGTGGAATGTATATCTGAGTTTGCCATATCTTATATCTTTTTATTAAAAGTATATATCTTACCTTTTTTAGCAACTATGAAGTGTCTTGTATATTAGCATTTTATAGATTGGTGAATATATTTATTATATCATATTATAATATACATTCACTATATATATAAACATACATATTTATATATACATATATTTATATACATTATATAATGTATATATTAATAATTTAAAATCTCTTTAGTTTTTCTGTAAGAAAAACTTTTTGTAAGAGAAAGTTAATGTTTAGTAATTAATGTTTTAAAATCTTATTTCATTTGGGAATGACCTAGCTATTTAATAAGCTTTTATTCTTTAGTTTAGTACAGCTCTAGAAATTTTAAGTTATCCCAATCCTAAGAGATTATTTTAGATTAAAATAATAGATTATTCTATTAAAAATATAATTACTTTTGGCTTTCATAAATGGTTTCTAACTAAAGGCATAGTATCTTAATACTTCTTTTACTGCAAAATAATATATTTTGCTATCTTTAAAGTAGTATTATAGTAATAGCTATAGTCCTTTTCCAATATCTCTATTATTTAATATAATTCTAAGAATTTTATTAAAATATACCTTTAAAATACAAAACTATAAAACAATATAAAAAAGCTTAAAAGAACCAAAACAAAATAATGTACATTGTATATTTGAACACCATGCATTAATACCACATGCTATCACTTGTACATAACTGTATGGTATTAAAGTAATATGTATGATCTAATCTATTATTAGCATATGCATGATTTTAATCCATGGCTTCTAACCATTTTTGTGATTAAGAGGAGATCTAGTATCTTTAACATTGCATTATATAAATAATATAGTATTATATATAAGGAAAAACCATATATGATGTTAGAAGTCTAAAGATGATCTCTGAAACATCTGATTAGCAAAATTACTTCCTCATTACCTTGTTTCAGAGAAGTTTTACATATGACTGATTATTTCTTTGCTTCTACTTTTTATACAACCTCTGTCTGACTCTTTGTGACCCTATGGATTGTAGCCTACCAGGTTCCTCTGTCTATGGGATTCTTCAGGCAAGAATACTGGAGCGGGTTGCCATGTCATCCTCCAGGGGATTTTCCCAACCTAGGGATCGAACCCGTGTCTCTGATGTCTCCTGCATTGGCAGGCGAGTTCTAGCACCACCTGGGAAGCCCATACAATCTCTACACCTTCAATATTAGAATTAAAGTCCTCACACTTTGCTTCTAATAGCAGTCCCCACACCACCATGATATAGACCAAATCTCTCTTCATCTGCTTGTGTGTCGAGTTCCAAATGACAATGGGCTTTTGTTGTTGTTTAGTTGCTCAGTTGAGTCTGAATCTTTGTGACCTCATCAATGCCAGGTTCCTCTGTCCATTGGATTCTCCAGGCAAGAATACTGGAGTAGGTTGCCATTTCCTTTTCCAGGGAATCTTCCCCACCAAGGGATAAAACTCACATCTCTTGCAAGTTGCAAGTCTCCTGCATTGCAGGTGGATTCTTTACCACTAAGCCACCAAGATGGGCTTTTAAGCATCCTCATTAACACATATTTAATACTCATTCATGCTATACAATGGAGAAGGCAATGGCAACCCACTCCAGTACTCTTGCCTGGAAAATCCCATGGATGGAGAAGCCTGGTAGGCTGCAGTCCATGGGGTCACTAAGGGTCGGACACGACTGAGCGACTTCACTTTCACTTTTCACTTTCACGCATTGGAGAAGGAAATAGCAACCCACTCCAGTGTTCTTGCCTGAAGAATCCCAGGGATGGGGGAGCCTGGTGGGCTGCCATCTATGGGGTCGCACAGAGTTGGACATGACTGACATGACTTAGCAGTATGCTATAAAAGGCCTAATACTGAAGAACAACAGCATTATATGTACTTCAGTAAGAATGCATAAAATTGTTTTTTCAGCCAGGTTATGCAAGAGTACAGTTAAAAGCAATGATCCATAGGCTTAGGAACCATGCTGAAATCAGTGAATTGTTCAGTTCAGTTCAGTTCAGTCACTCATTCGTGTCCGACTCCTTGCAACCCCATGAATTGCAGCATGCAAGGCCTCCCGGTCCATCACCAACTCCTGGAGTTCACTCAAACTCAAGTCCATCGAGTCGGTGATGCCATCCAGCCATCTCATCCTCTGTCGTCCCCTTTTCCTCCTGCCCCCAATCCCTCCCAGCATCAGAGTCTTTTCCAATGAGTCAACTCTTCACATGAGGTGGCCAAAGTACTGGAGTTTCAGCTTTACCATCATTCCTTCTAAAGAAATACCAGGTCTGATCTCCTTTAGAATGGACTGTTTGGATCTCCTTGCAGTCCAAGGGACTCTCAAGAGTCTTCTCCAACACCACAGTTCAAAAGCATCAATTCTTCGGCACTCAGCTTTCTTCACAGTCCAACTCTCACATACATACATGACCACTGGAAAAACCATAGCCTTGACTAGGCGGACCTTTGTTGGCAAAGTAATGTCTCTGTTTTTTAATATGCTACCTAGGTTGGTCATAACTTTCCTTCCAAGGAGTAAGTGTCTTTTAATGTCATGGCTGCAATCACCATCTGCAGTGATTTTGGAGCCCCAAAACATAAAGTTTGAAACTGTTTCTGCATCTATTTCCCATGAAGTGATGGGACCAGATGCCATGATCTTCGTTTTCTGAATGTTGAGCTTTAAGCCAACATTTTCACTCTCCTCTTTCACTTTCATCAAGGGGCTTTTTAGTGAACTGTGGCTTCTAAGAAATACAATAGTTAAGATTTCTCTTCACTGTCCTAGTATTTTGTTTCCTATTTATACACTATTGCGATAGTTGCAGCACCACTGGCCTTTCTGTGGAAATGATGGGAATCCAAATTTGAAGTTTTTATATTTACTGCTTGATGAAGAATCTCAGAGAAGGCAATGGCACCTCACTCCAGTACTCTTGCCTGGAAAATCCCATGGATGGAGGAGCCGGGGGGGC
>NW_011492756.1:76487-89101 GCF_000754665.1 Bison bison bison
TGGGGTCACTATGAGTCAGACACGACTGAGCGACTTCACTTTCACTTTTCACTTTCCTGCATTGGAGAAGGAAATGACAACCCACTCCAGTGTTCTCGCCTGGAGAATCTCAGGGACGGGGGAGCCTGGTGGGCTTCCATCTATGGGGATCGCACAGAGTCAGACATGACTGAAGCGACCTAGCAGCAGCAGCAGCAGATGAAGAATCTAGGTCTTAAAAACACCAGAAATAAAAATATGACTGTTAGTGCATTAACTTGAACTACTTCTCAATGTAGTTAAAGGTGATTATTTGGAGCATCAGTTAAGATAAACTTGATTTGTTTTAATAAGTCTTGGTGAATAATTTGTCTTGTTATTATTGTTTAGTCATTAAGTCAAGTCTGACTCATTTGTAAACCCATGGACTATAGCCCTCCAGGCTCTTCTGTCCATGGCATTTCCCAGGCAAGAATAGTGGGGTGAGTTGCCATTTCCTTCTCCAGAGGATCATTCTGACCCAGGGATGGAAACCGTGTCTCCTTCTTGGCAGGCAGATCCTTTACCACTCAGCCACCGGGACTAGTAAATGCTTGGTATACTGTGCCTTATATACTTCTTAAAGATCAAAAACTGTGCTGTATCACATTGCCACTGGCATCTAGGTACAGTTTAGGAATAGATTTCAATATCTTTTGTATGTAGTCAGAGTCAAGGTATCAGTTACTGATAAGCCCAGCAGGACTACAAAGCATTTCGTTATTTTGGTCTCACATGATTTTAACTTTTCCATGAGATCCCAATCGCAAACACACACACATACATATGTATACATACTTTTGAATTATATGCCATCATAGGGAAAATTAAACAAAGCAAATTTCTCCTTCTTGTTTCTCCATTCTATAATTTACTTGTTACCTTCTTGATTCATCTAAGGCATTATAATATATTACTTCCAAAAAATCTAAAGAAATCTCTAAAATCTGTATTCCTCCTATATATTCTTAGTTTTTGGAATCTGGGTGTTAGTGTTGATCACCATCTCAACATTTGTTGTGTGTTATCATTTATTCTCTCACATTGCATTTACCCAGAAACTGAAATATACTTAATTCACTACTAACAACTTGTTGAGTACTAATATCTATATTCTTATAGATAAAAGATGATTTCAATAGAGATGCCAAATTTACTCTGCTGCTGATTTGGGCCCTTTATGTTTTTCTTCGAGTCTGCTTCAGATATGACCACAACAAAAGCAAGACAGATGAAAATTTTCAATGCTTCATAGAATACATAGTCTTTAAATGTGTACAGAAGTCACTCTATTAGAACAGACAGTCTTCACATTCCCTAGAATTCTTTAAAACCGATTTTTATTGCTTCTTCAACACTTACTGACTTCTCATTTTTATCTCTAGAATCACATTTTCTTGGTCATATTTTAAAGACAAAACAGTTTTGCCTTTATGTGCTTCTTAAAGATTCTTCACTGAAATAGCACAATTAGCTCAGTATAGTAGCTATTCTACTTATCCTTACTCACAGAGAGCATAATGGGAAGGCCTAATCCCTATACTTTGACATTTTAGAACGCTAGCCAGAATAAGAGATTTAGTGTATTGAAGCCATGTGGTCATAGTTTCTTTTACCAGAGTGCATACTGAGCATATGAGGAAGCCAGACAATTGTTTCTATAGAGATCTAAGGTTGCTAACTTAGCAAGTGTATTTCTAATTCAATACTGTTATAGTGTGTGTGTGTGTATGTGTATGTGTAAATTTAATAAGGTTTATAGTAATGGCTTAAGGCTCAACATTCAGAAAACGAAGATCATGGCATCTGGTCCCATGACTTCATGGGAAATAGATGGGGAAACAGTGGAAACAGTATCAGACTTTATTTTTGGGGGCTGTAAAATCAGTGCAGATGGTGACTGCAGCCATGAAATTAAAAGATGCTTACTCCTTGGAAGGAAAGTTATGACCAACCTAGATAGAAAAGCAGAGACATTACTTTGCCAACAAAGGTTCCTCTAGTCAAGGCTATGGTTTTTCCTGTGGTCATGTTTGGATGTGAGAGTTGTACTGTGAAGAAAGCTGAGTGCTGAAGAATTGATGCTTTTGAGCTGTGGTGTTGGAGAAGACTCTTGAGAGTCCCTTGGACTGCAAGGAGATCCAACCAGTCCATTCTGAAGATCAGCCCTGGGATTTGTTTGGAAGGAATGATGCTAAAGCTGAAACTCCAATCCTTTGGCCACCTAATGCGAAGAGTTGACTCATTGGAAAAGACCCTGATGCTGGGAGGGATTGGGGGCAGGAGGAGAAGGGGACGCCAGAGGATGAGATGGGTGGATGGCATCACTGACTCGATGGATGTGAGTCTGGGTCAACTCCGGGAGCTGGTGATGGACAAGGAAGCCTGGCGTGCTGCAATTCATGGGGTCGCAAAGAGTCTGACACGACTGAGCAACTGAACTGAACTGATAGTAATGGAAATGCTAGGCAGAAGTATTTTACAGCTTCCTGCACCTCCCTCTAGGTACTAACTCATTTTACTAATGCCATTAAGTTAAGGCAACATTTGGATCATCTTCCAAAGCAAATTGATTAAAAAAAAAACAACAACAACTTTGATCCTTTTATATTTAGGATATATCTCATGCATATGTACTGTCTCATTTCCTGCTGTACTTCTGTAGAGCATGGGACCAACATCAGTATGACACTGACTGAAAACTTTAAAATAATCTACTCACTTTCTCAGTCATTTCTCATGGATTTCATAACCTGCTTAGATCCCCTATAAATCCTTATCTCTTAGGACTTCAAACTAGTCTTGAAGTTAGCCCTCTCAGGCTCTGCTTTAAATCAGATCCAAAGCTACATTTTCCCATTCCTTATTGAAATTGAATCTCCTGAAGCCATGGGAAAAGAAAGTCCTTTTTGTCTTTGCTTCCTGAGTATGCCTTTAGTATCTCTAAATGAGAAACAGAAGTTTAAAGAAAATCATGTCTACCCTGTGCTGAGTATTCCTTGATCCTGAGTGGGATAACAAATTATAATGTGCAGGTCATTCTTATTCATGACTACTCAACTTATCGATGGCAACCCACTCTATTACTCTTGCCTGGTAAATCCCATGGACGGAGTAGCCTGGTGGGCTGCAGTCTATGGGGTCGCTAGGAGTTGGACAGGACTGAGCAACTTCACTTTCACTTTTCACTTTCATGCATTGGAGAAGGAAATGGCAACCCACTCCAGTGTTCTTGCCTGGAGAATCCCAGGGATGGGGGAGCCTGGTAGGCTGCCCTCTATGGGGGTCTCACAGAGTTGGACATGACTGAAGCGACTTAGCAGCAGGAGCAGTATATATATGGGCTTCCTAGGAGGCTCAGTGGTAAAGAATCCACTTGCCAATGCATGGGACATGTGTTCAACCTCTCAGTTGATAAGATGCCCTTTAGAAGTAAATGGCAACTCACTCCAGTAGTCTTGACTGGGAAATCCTGTGAGTTGAGAAGCTTAGTGGAATACAGTTCATGGGGCTACAGAAGAGAGGGACATGACTTAGAAACTAAAAAGAACAAAGAATATACATATAGTAGTCCACAATAGACTAAAACTCAGCCATGTTATTGCTCAGTCACTAAGCTGTGTCTGACTCTTTTCTGTCCCCATGGACTGTGGCCCAGCAGGCTCTTCTGTCCATGGGATTTCCAGGCAAGAATACTGGATTGGGTTGCCATTTCCCCCTCCAGGGGATCTTCCCAACCCAGAGATGGAACCCACATCTCCTACAGGTCTCCTGCATTGCAGGTGGATTATTTACCACTGAGCCACCTGGGAAGCCAGAAAGAGATAAAATCATGTTCATTTACAACAGCACGAGTGGAGCTTGAAGGTATTATGCTAAGTGAAATAAACTAGAAAAAAAAAAAAAGACAAATGGTTTATGATGTCAGTATTGTGTGAAATATAAAAACAAACAAATTAATTAACAATCAAAATAAATGAACAAACTGAGCCAAATAAAAACAGGCATGTAGCTACAGAGAACAGGCTTGGGGAGAGCAGGAGAAGGGGTGGAAAAGGGAGAAATGGATAAAGAGATGAACGGTATGGTGACAGATGAAAACTATTTTAAGTGGTGAACACACTGTAGGGTATACAGAAGTGGAATTATGATGCTGTACACATGAAATTAATATAAGATGATGTACCAATGTTACCTGAATAACTTTTAAATTAATTCTAAAATTATTAAAAAAATAATAAAAAGAATAGGGGATGAAACTCTCCTGTCCTCATTACCCAAAGATACACTACTTGTAGGGAAAGGAGTAGAAGCAATAGCTGTCTGCAACTTTTGGAAAGACACAAAATGTTCTTGAGCCCGGGTTTCTGCCCCGAAAGACTAGATCTGCTACCACTAAAGGTGGGCATTAAAATCTTTCCAGAAAGCAAAAGGATATGATAATTATAAGCTAGTATACAGATGATCAAAATATATGAGGTGATGACTGAGAAAACCAAAAGGAGACATAGTTCTAAATAATAGTTGAAGATGTCAGTATTCCACTTTCAGTAATGAATGGAACAAACAAGATAAATTTAAAAATAGAGAACTTAAACAACACAATGAATCATCCAACAAACATATATAAAACATTTTAATCCCAAATAGCAGTATTTACATTTTTCTCAATTACTCATTGGGAATTTTTCAGAATAGATTATATATTAGATTTAAATATTTAATATATTAAGGGTGTCTAATTCACCTTTTGTTTGCTGAATCAAAGAATTATGAAGAAGTAAAAGTCCAACCACTGATGTCTATTCCATGGCCTTCACTCAGAAAAATCACTGCAAAGTCTTTCTGAATCCTGATTTTGAGACTAATTATTTGTCTGGTCCCCTGATTTAATATGCAGTTTAATATGCAAAACATGCAATTTAATATGTGAATTAAGCTTTCTGACTGACTTACTGATCTTACTCTTTATATACTGCAAACCTTCTTAAGTATTCCATTTGGTGATATGTTAGCATTCTCCTGAAATACTGCTTTTTAACCTTACTATAGATATAAAGTTATTTTTTAAAGATATAACTGGTACAAATTGTGAAGTTTCTAAGATACGCTATTTTTCAAAATAAAAATGTAGTTATGAATTTTGTGTTTTTCTGAAAATGTAGCCTCAATGTCATATCTTAGTTGCCAAATATTTTCAAATATGCTTTTGCTCTTATCTTTTTTATATATTTCTTTGAAGTATATAGTTGAATAATCACTACTTAGTGTATTGTTCTCTATGCTGTCTTGGCTTACCTGAATCATTCCACTGTGAAAGAGAAACAGTTGAAAAAGTCACTTTGCCTGAAGAAATACAATTTGTAGGGCAGTTGGAGTTCAAGATTGACGCTACTAAAAGAGCAGCAAGCAAAACATTAAAGAATACTTCTTGTCAAATGTTCCTTGAAAATAAACTTTATAGGATATGTGGGAATGTAGTTAAACAAAGAGATGCTAAGGGTAATTTAGCAGATTTCTTTGAAGGAATGAGAAGTAGGCACCATACTTGCTTTGTCAATTGTGTGGAGGAACATTTAACTTGAGCCCCTGCTGAAAATAAAACTATTTAATTACATTTGAGAAAAAGAAGAAAAGTTCTTCCTTTGAAGTTTTAGATTTCCTAAGTTGTTGAGAAGACTAAAATTGAGGGCAATGGTATGATAAAGAAAAGCAAAACATTTCTAAAACAAAACAGATCAGGTGAAAAAATTATGTTTAATTAAATAGTTTTTGTAAAAATAATCAATATATAGTATAAAAATAGGAAAGAGAAAAACCCACTATGGAAAAATGTTTTAAACTAAAATGATAAAATATTGTCAATCCTAACTCATATCTAAAATCAGCTAGATTTTGATAGCATTTTAACTTTTTAAAACATTTTTTTTTAATTTTCTAAACTTATGATACCATTCAATTGGTTAAAAAATAAAATTCACACTTTTTTTTTTGTCTTGGCCAGTAGGATTCTGACAGGTAGAGTTTGTAGCAGTAATTTTATCTTATGTTTTTCATTATATTACAGAACCCCTGTGCTAGAACTATTTAGTGCAGTCAATAAGACCAAATAGAGCTTATATTTTACCACCTTTACATTTTGGCTCAAGCTTCCAACTTTCCTTGAATACCTCCTATGCACTTAATGTGTATACATACTTGGCATTCAGTACACTTAGTCCTTATGTAATTATTTTAATTCATTTTTCATTATGTTGATGCTAAATTTAAAAATGTTAAATAAAAAAATGATTTATATATTTTCACTAATTTTAATGGAAAAATACTCTCAATTTCATAACAAACCAAGATAAACAAGCAATTTCACAAATAGAAAAGGATGTGTATTGGTTAAGAAAAACAATCATCTTAATTATAAACAGTTTATTTTTAAAACAATGTAATAAAAGCTTGCTGTATTTGCAAGAAGAGTGGATGATGATTGATGGATGGTGGGCATGTGAGTTATTTTGTATAAGATGCAGTCTGTTTTTAGACACTATTTTCTTTATTAATTTTGCAATTTGTAAGGGTCATGGTTTTCTTGTACTCAAACTGCACTTTAAAAGGTTTTAAGTTCTGGACTTTAAAATATTCTAGTATTTAAATGTGTTGAATATGATAAAGTCCTAATGAAAGGAGTTATGAAAAAAGTGCCATTAACCATAGACTGCCATGTAACTGGGAGTTCAGAGAAAATAAAAAAGATATAACTGTTTCTAAAGAGGACTTTTAGGAAATCCAAGGTAATAAATTATCTTGCTGAGATTGGTTTTGTTTTCATATAGCTAACTTTACACAGAATGAAGAAAAATAAGAGACATAAGATAAATTTTAAATAATCTTAAAAAAATTTGCCTCCATAAAAATGTAATGTCAAAATAATACATCTTATAAAGTGTGTCTTAGTGTATTGTTATTCATTTAAAATTAGTTATCATTTTCCAGTTTTCCTTCTGTTACTGATATCTAGTTTCAGTCCATAGTGGTCAGAAAGACACTTGATTTCAGTCTTGTAAATTCAGTCTTAAATTTGTTAAGAGTTGTTTTGTGACCTAGATAATGGTCTGTGTGTGCTTGAGAAGAATGTATATTCTGCAGCTGTTGGATGGAATGTCCTGTATTATGACAATTATGAAAATTAAAAATTATTAAAAAAAATTATAAAACGTACAAGCCACACTTCTGAACAACCAATAAGTAAAAGAAAGATTCAAAGAAAAATTAGAAAATATGTTGGTTCAAACACAAAATACAACATACCAAAATTTATGAAATGCAGGAAAAGTAGTACAAAGATGGATGTTTCTGTCAAAACACCTATGTTAATGCAGAATAAAGATTTCATATAATAATATATAACTTTGTACCTCAAAGAAATTTTAAAAATTTAAAACAATATAAATCCTTCTTAGAAGGAAAAGAGGAGTATGTATTACAGCAGAAATAAGCAAAACATAAAAATTTTAAATATAAAAAAATCAATAAAACTAAACAAAGCTGAAAAACTTTTAACCAAAAGGACTAAGAAAAATAAAGAGGACTCAAATAACTAAAACTAGAAATGAAAGTGGCAGCACTATGAATGTTAGCATAGACTAAGCAAAGATTATAAAGAAATGTTATGGTTAATTACATATCAACAAATTAAATAACCTTAAACAAGTGGATAAATTACTAGAAACATGCAATTTACCAAGACTGGACAGGGAAGAAATAGAAAGCATGAATAGAGCTATAATTAGTATGGAGATTGAATCAGAATCAAAAACCTCCTAATAAGCAAAATCCCAGGGATAAGTGACTTCACTGGAGTCTACTCAACATTTAAAGAATTAATGCCAATCCTTCTCAATTATTTGCCCAAAAGTAAATAAATAAATTGAAGAAGAGAGAATATTTCCAGATGCATTTTATGAGGTCTGTGTTATTACCCTGTTACTAAGCCAGAAAAAGACACTACAAGAAAAGAGACCTACAGACCAGTGTTCTTGGTGAACAGAAATGTAAAAATACTTAACAAAATACTAGCAAACTGAATTCAACACCATCACCAACAAAACACCATGACCAAGTGGTAATAAATATTTTTAAATTGAAATGTTTTATCCATTTATTTTGAGCACTTATTTACTGAACACAGACTGGAGTCTGTGGTAAGTTCTAACAATACATAGATGGACATGACAAGTGCATTCTCTACTTGATCTTATAGATGAAATGAAAACAAGGCAAACAATAAAAGAGAAAGTGGCAAATCCTAAAATCAAGAACATATATGAGAACTGAGTCCCAGAATCCATAAAACAATAATGGAAGAAATATATAGTACATAGGTCACCAATTTAATGGAAGGGTAGAAGGAACACAAACTAAGACAGTGAAATACCCAGAAATCAGAAGCTCCTCATGTCCCTGGGATTCGCCTATACTTGGCACTGTGCTGTTAACGTTGATTTGGGAACTACTGAACAGAGGCTGCCTTTTCTGTCACTGAAACCACTGAAAAAAAGAGATGGTTCCTGCTGGGTCACTGGAGTCTGGAGTCATTCCCTGCTGACACATCAGAAAGGGCCAGCGGCTACCAGCATCTCTGATCTGCCTGAACCTCTTCTGATTGTGAAGTACCTCTGAAAAGCAAAAATTAATATCAAAACCATAGGTGAGGAATCTGGGAAAAGTTTGCAAACTGACAAAATCTTTTCAGTTTGCAGACTTGACATACTTTGACATATATATATTGGAGAAATGTAAGTATGGAGCTGAGGAATAACAGGAAAACTATCAGTATGAAACCAGTTCTCTAGAATAAGGCTTAAAGTCCAAGTCCTGGGTTCAATTCCTGGGTAGGAAAGATTCCATGGAGAAGGAAATGGCAACCCACTCCAGTATTCTGGCCTGAAGAATCCCATGGAAAAGTTGTGTAGTTTGTCAAGCCCTTTACTATAGGAAAAGCTTCAAACTAAATCAGTAATTAGATAACTGCACAAGTTTTGGTAAAAAAGTAGATGGTGAGAATTGTATTTAATTGCAAAATGAAGACTAAAACAATATGGGGCTATAGGTAGAGGAATATTGTGTAAATGTTTTCTGACAAATTAGAAATCTGCAGTTAAATACATGGGTAGAGAAATTGAAAGTGGAGTGAAATCGCTGGTAAGAGGTGGTATAAATAATAATAGGAATTCCACCATATGGCTTTTATTTTTCAATTTGTTAATGTGGTATATTACATTGATTGATTTGCAGATATTTGCAGATACTTGAAGAATCCTGGCATCCCTGGTATAAAGCCCACGTGGTCATGATGTATGACCTTTTTAATATGTTGTTGGATTCTGTTTGCTACAATTTTGTTAAGAATTTTTGCATCTGTGTTCATCAGTGATATTGGCCTGTAGTTTTTTTTTTGTGGCATCTTTGTCAGGTTTTGGTATTAGGGTGATGGTGCCCTCAAAGAATGAGTTTGGAAGTTTACTTTCCTCTGCAATTTTCTGGAAGAGTTTGAGTAGGATAGGTGTTCTTCTCTAAATTTTTGGTAGAATTCAGCTGTGAAGCCACCTGGTCCTAGTCTTTTGTTTGCTGGAAGATTTCTGATTATAGTTTCAATTTCCGTGCTTGTGATGGGTCTGTTAAGATTTTCTATTTCTTCTTGGTTCAGTTTTGGAAAGTTGTACTTTCTAAGAATTTGTCTATTTCTTCCAAGTTGTCCATTTTATTTGCATATAGTTGCTGATAGTAGTCTCTTATGATTCTTTGTGTTTCTGTGTTGTCTGTTGTGATCTCTCCATTTTCATTTCTAATTTTGTTGACTTGATTTTTCTCCCTTTGTTTCTTGATGAATCTGGCTAATGGTTTGTCAATTTTACTTATCTTCTCAAAGAACCAGTTTTTGGCTTTGTTAATTTTTGCTATGGTCTCTTTTGTTTCTTTTGCATTTATTTCTGCCCTAATTGAAAAATAAAAACCATATGATTATCTCAATAGATGCAGAGAAAACCTTTGACAAAATTAAAAATCCATTTATGATAAAAAAAAAAAAAACCCTCCAGAAAGCAGGAATAGAAGGAACATACCTCAACATAATAAAAGCTATATATGACAAACCCTCAGCAAACATTATCCTCAATGGTGAAAAATTGAAAGTATTTCCCCTAAAGTCAGGAACAAGCCAAGGATGCCCACTCTCACCACTACTCTTCAACATAATTTTGGAAGTTTGGGCCGCAGCAATCAGGGCAGAAAAAGAAATAAAATTAATCCAGATTGGAAAAGAAGAAGTATAACTCTCACTGTTTGCAGATGACATCATCCTCTACATAGAAAACCCTAAAGACTCCATCAGAAAATTACTAGAGCTAATCAATGAATGTAGTAAAGTTGAAGGATATAAAATCAACACACAGAAATCCCTTGCAGTCCTATACACTAACAATGAGAAAACAGAAAGGGAAATGAAGGAAACATTCCATTCACCATTGCAATGAAAAGAATAAAATACTTAGGAATATATCTACCTAAAGAAACAAAAGACCTATATATAGAAAACTATAAAACACTGGTGAAAGAAATCAAAGAGGACACAAATAGATGGAGAAATATACTGTGTTCATGGATCAGAGGAATCAATATAGTGAAAATGAGTATACTACCCAAAGCAATCTATAGATTCAATGCAATCCCTATCAAGCTACCAATGGTATTTTTCAGAGAACTAGAACAAATAATTTCACAATTTGTATGGAAATACAAAAAACCTCGAATAGCCAAAACAATCCTGAGAAGGGAGAATGGAAATGGAGGAATCAACCTGCCTGATCCGAATCAACCTTCAGTCTCTACTACAAAGCCACAGTCATCATCAAGACAGTATGGTACTGACACAAAGACAGAAATATAGATTAATGGAAAAAAATAGATAGCCCAGAGATAAATCCATGCACTTATGGACACCTTATCTTTGACAAAGGAGGCAAGAATATACAATAGAGAAAAGACAATCTCTTTAACAAGTGGTGCTAGGAAAACTGGTCAACCACTTGTAAAAGAATGAAACTAGAACACTTTCTAACACCATACACAAAAATAAACTCAAAATGGATTAAAGATCTCAATGTAAGACCGGAAATTATAAAACTCCTAGAGGAAAACATAGGCAAAACACTTTCCAACATAAACCACAGCAGGATCCTTTATGACCCACCTCCAAGAATATTGGAAATAAAAGCAAAAATAAACAAATGGGACCTAATTAAAATCAAAAGCTTCTGCACAACAAAGGAAACTATAAGCAAGGTGAAAAGACAGCCTTCAGAATGGGAGAAAATAATAGCAAACGAAGCAATGGACAAAGAAGAAATCTCAAAAATATATAAGCAACTCTTGCAGCTCAATTCCAGAAAAATATAAGACCCAATTAAAAAGTGGGCCAAAGTACTAAACAGATATTTCTCCAAAGAAGACATCCAGATGGCTAAAAAAAACACATGAAAAGATGCTCAACATCACTCATTATAAGAGAAATGCAAATCAAAACCACAATGAGGTACCATTTCACGCCAGTCAGAATGGCTGCTATCCAAAAGTCTACAAGCAATAAGTGCTGGAGAGGGTGTAGAGGAAAGGGAACCTTCTTACACTGTTGGTGCGAATGCAAACTTGTATAGCCACTATGGAGAACAGTGTGGAGATTCCTTAAAAAACTGGAAATAGAACTGCCACATGATCCAGAAATCCCACTGGTGGGCATACACACTGAGGAAACCAGAAGGGAAAGAGACACGTGTACCCCAATGTTCATTGCAGCACTGTTTCTAATAGCCAGGACATGGAAGCAACCTAGATGTCTATCAGCAGACAAATGGATAAGAAAGTTGTGGTACATATACACAATGAAATATTACTCAGCCATTAAAAAAGAATACATTTGAATCAGTTCTAATGAGGTGGATGAAACTGGAGCCTATTATTCAGAGTGAAGTAACCCAGAAAGAAAAACACCAATACAGTATACTAATGCATACATATGGAATTTAGAAAGATGGTAATGATAACCCTGTACGCAAGACAGCAGAAGAGACACAGATGTATAGAACAGTCTTTTGGACTCTGTGGAAGAGGGTGAGGGTGGGATGATATGGGACAATGTCACTGAAACATGTAAATTATCACATGTGAAGCAAATCGTCACTCATATTGATGCATGATACAGGGTGCTCAGGGCTGCTGCACTGGGATGACCCAGAGGGATGGTATGGGGAGGGAGGAGGGAAGGGGGTTCAGGATGGGGAACACATGTACACCCATGGCAGATTCATGTCAATGTATGGCAAAACCAATACAATATTGTAAAGTGAAAAAAAAGTAATTAAAAGTAAAGAATTAATTAATTAAAATAAAATAATAAAAATAAAATATACAAACCAGATAGTACAAGATTTCATATTTTAAAATGAGAGAAATAAAGAAGAATAAAAACAGAAGTATTGATATATTGTGCTGTATATACACATGCTCAGTCATATCTGACTCTGTGATCTCAAGGATTGTAGCCTTCC
>NW_011492757.1:0-2100 GCF_000754665.1 Bison bison bison
ATCCACAGGCAGTGCCTGTCTGGACTGCATAGCACAATGCCTGAAGGAACCTCCACATTGATTATGTCACCTCAGGTTAGAACATCTACTGAGGGTCCTACTGGTTTTCTCTCCTGTGCTGGGTTCCCTTGTGTCGTCTAAGGGAAGAGGCACAAATGAAGTGTTCTCCACAAAGCTGACATTCATAGGGCTTCTCTCCACTGTGGGTTCTCTCATGTTCCCTCAGCTTAGCATATTTATTGAAGGCCTTCCTACACACAGAGCATACATGTGGTTTCTCTTTAATGTGGATTCTTTTGTGCACATGAAGCCCCGAACTATGAGTAAAGGCCTTCCCACACTCAAGACATACATGTGGCTTCTCTCCAGTGTGGATTTTCTTATGTGAACTAAGGCCAGAGCTTTGAAGAAAGGCTTTGCCGCACTGATGACATTCATATCTCTTCTCTCCTGTGTGAGTTCTCTCATGTTGTTTCAAGGAGGAATTTTGATTGAAGACTTTCCCACACAGATGACATTTGAATGGTTTCTCTCCAGAGAATCATGCTGTGTCTCCTGAGGCTAGCACATCTACTAAAGGCTTTTCCACAGTGATGACATTCATAGGGCTTCTCTCCTGTGTGAGTTTTCTCATGTACTTTCAGGGAGAATCTTTGATTGAAGACTTTCTCACACAGTTGACATTTGAATGGTTTCTCTCCAGTGTGAATCATCTTATGTCTGCTAAGGCTAGAGCATCTATTAAAAACTTTCCCACACAGAGCACATTCACATGATTTATGTCTAGTGTGAATGTGACCCTGTCCATTGAGGAATGACCCTTGACTAAGTGATTTTCCATGCTGTTTGCTGACATTATGTTTGCTTCTGAAGGGAACTATTGAATATTGAAGTGAAGATGTAGGAGTAACTTCATCTCCCAAATCAGCACATTCAGCAGGATCCCCTTGTGGGTGAGAAACCTGCATTGTCCTTACTGGGGATGTGTGCTTCCAGTAGACACTTTGCATTAATGTCATTTCTTGTTGTCTAAAGAGACTTTCACTGCCTGGACTCTGACCTTGGAGGCCTCCTGCTGCTTGTGTCCACAACTCTTTCCCTTGTTCCAGTTGGAAAACCACATCTGATTTGCTGATCTGATAGGCTACAGAGACCAGGTGGGTGACAGTTTCCAGCATCACATTTCTAAACAGGTTTTTCTGGGACTTATCTAGCAGGCTCCACTCTTCCTGGGTGAAGTCGATGGCTACATCTCCAAATGTCACTGATTCCAGGGGCTCCATCCTTAAGCTCAGCCACCAGGAGCCTTTCTCGGGATCTCACTCACAGCCGATCAAGCACTAGGCAGGCCAACCTGGGTGTAGTCCCAGACCAGCACTCGGAAACCGGTGGTGCGTCCGGGGAATACTATGCAGCTTCTTCTCTCCCAGATCCCATGTGAAGAGCTAGAGCTGCGGTTGCTAACAGAGAAAGTCAGAGTCAATTTACAATGGACACCCAGAGGTTCCAAAATCTTGAATATATGACAGGGTTACACTAGAGGAAGGAGCAGCTGTCATTTAATTTTGCTCAGTCTGTGTCTTGTGATCAAATATCTTTAGCCAAAATCCTAAATTGGAGGAGCGGGTCAAGCCAAATGGATTCTGAGGATTCCATAGCAAGCAACTGATTCCTCTTCCTCCAACCTCCTAAATGGTCCAGCTTCTCTGAACAAATGCCTCCCTCTGTCTGTTTCAGAAATAGATGTTTTTCTGGAACTCTCTTGTTTTTTCCATGATCCAGCAGATGTTGGCAATTTGGTCTCTGGTTCCTCTGCCTTTTCTAAAACCAGCTGGAACATCAGGAAGTTCATGGTTCACCTATTGCTGAAGCCTGGCTTAGAGAATTTTGAGCATTACTTTATTAGCGTGTGAGATGAGTACAATTGTGCGGTAGTTTGAGCATTCTTTGGCATTGCCTTTCTTTGGGATTGGAAAGAAAACTGACCTTTTCCAGTCCTGTGGCCACTGCTGAGTTTTCCAAATTAGCTGTCATATTGAGTGCAGCACTTTCACAGCATCATCTTTCAGGATTTGGAATAGCGCAACTGGAATTCCATCA
>NW_011492757.1:2804-14503 GCF_000754665.1 Bison bison bison
CCTATACAATGTCACGAACCACCATCCATAGTTCATCAGGCACTCTATCTATCAGATCTAGTCCCTTAAATCTATTTCTCACTTCCACTATATAATCATAAGGAATTTGATTTAGGTCATACCTGAATGGCCTAGTGGTTTTCCCTATTTTCTTCAATTTAAGTCTGAATTTGGCAATAAAGAGCTCAGGATCTGAGCCACAGTCAGTTCCTTGTCTTATTTTTGCTGACTGTATACAGCTTCTCCATCTTTGGCTGCAAAGAATATAATCAATCTGATTTCAGTGTTGACCATCTGATGATGTCCATGTATAGAGTCTTCTCTTGTGTTGTTGGAAGAGGGTGTTTGTTATGACCAGTACGTTTTCTTGGCAAAACTCTATTAGTCTTTGCCCTATTTCATTCCGTATTCCAAGGCCAAATTTGCCTGTTACTCTAGGTGTTTCTTGACTTCCTACTTTTGCATTCCAGTCCCCTATAATTAAAGGACATCTTTTTTGGGTGTTAGTTCTAAAAGGTCTTGTAGGTCTTCATAGAACCGTTCAACGTCAGCTTTTTCAGCGTTACTGGTTGGGGCATAGACTTGGATTACTGTGATATTGAATGGTTTGCCTTGAAAATGAACAGAGATCATTCTGTTGTTTTTGAGATTGCATCCAAGTACTGCATTTTGGACTCTTTTGTTCACCATGATGGCTACTCCATTTCTTCTGAGGGATTCCTGCCCACAATAGTAGGTATAATGGTCATCTGAGTAAAATTCACCCATTCCAGTCCATTTCAGTTCGCTGATTCCTAGAATGTTGACATTCACTCTTGCCATCTCTTGTTTGACCACTTCCAATTTGCCTTAATTCATGGACCTGACATTCCAGGTTCCTATGCAATATTGCTCTTTACAGCATTGGACCTTGCTTCTATCACCAGTCACATCCAAAGCTAGGTATTCTTTTTGCTTTGGCTCCATCCCTTCATTCTTTCTGGAGTTATTTCTCCACTGACCTCCAGTAGCATATTGGGCACTTACTGCCCTGGGGAGTTTCTCTTTCAGTATCCTATCATTTTGCCTTTTCATACTGTTCATGGGTGGTTTGCCATTCCCTTCTCCAGTGGACTACATTCTGTTAGATCTCTCCACCATGACCTGCCCTTTTTGGGTTGCCCCACAGGGCATGGCTTAGTTTCATGGAGTTAGACAAGGCTGTGGTCCTATTGTGACTACATTGACTAGTTTTCTGTGAGTATGGTTTCAGTGTGTTTGCCCTCTGATGCCCTCTTGCAACACCTACCGTTTTACTTGGGTTTCTCTTACCTTGGGCATGGGGTATCTCTTCAGGTCTGATCCAGCAAAGCGCAGCCATTGCTCCTTACCTTGGACTAGGGGTATCTTCTCACCACCACCCTTCCTTACCTTCAACGTGGGATAGTTACTTTAGGCCCTCCTGCACCCACGCAGGCACGGCTCCTTGGACATGGGGTTGGTCCTCCCGGTCCACTGCCCCTGGCCTTGGGAGTGGGTTGCTCCTCCCGGCCGCTGCCCCTGGCCTTGGGCATGGGGGTGTAGGGTAGCTCTTCCCACTGCTGCCCCAGGCCTCTGGCTTAGGAGCATGGGGTAGCTCCTCTGGGCTGCTGCCCCTGACCTCGGATGCGGGGTAGCTCCTCTCGGCCATTCCTGTGCCATCGCAGTCTGGTACTCTCGGCTGCTGCCTCTGACCTCGGACATGGGGTAACTCCTCTTGGCCGCCACCCTTCGGGCATGGGGTCCTCCTGGCTTCTGCCCCGACCTCGGACGTCGGGTGGCTCCCCTCGGCCGTGCTTAGCGCACCAGTCACAGCCGCCTGCGCCTAGCGCGCCGGTCGCAGCCGCCTGCGCTTAGCGCGCAGGTTGTAACCATAAATGGACTGAGAGAAGTGCATATGATTGTGGATAAAAGGATCTGAAAATCTTTACAACTATTTCTATTTGACAAGGCTAACACTTATATCCCCCAAACCAAGTGTATCACAACATAAGAAAAAGGATTCTGTAATCTAAATAACCAATAATAAAGAGTCCTGATGGGTAGACATGTATGAGTATGTATTTACTATATGATTAAAGGTGGCAGCTCAAATCCATAGGGACAGAACTGAAAAATGACTTGGAGA
Source organism: Bison bison bison (assembly GCF_000754665.1). Taxonomy (NCBI): domain Eukaryota; kingdom Metazoa; phylum Chordata; class Mammalia; order Artiodactyla; family Bovidae; genus Bison; species Bison bison. The sequence continues at coordinate 4,951 of NW_011492757.1, forward strand.
TAATTGGTGATGCATTGGAAAAAATAAATTAAAAACAGATGTGTACCTCATATCATATAAAAAGATGCATTCCAGAAAGAGGAAAAAATTCCAGAAAAAAGATAACTTATACTACATACAGGAGAATATTTTTATGGTATAGGCCTTTTTAAGTATGACAAATATTAAAATTCATAAGTAATATGTATGGATAGCTTTTGTTCATAAATGTAGAAAGTTAATATTAAAAGAGTATACAGAGTTTAAAAAAATCTTAACTGGGTAAAGCAAATGACTATAATTAGCAAATGATAGATACTTTTCATATAAGTAAAGCCTTTATAGATAAACATTAATGATTAAAAACAGAATTTTATTCTAAAACAAAATAATAATTAATTATTAATATATATGTATATGAATAATATATACATAATAATAAAATATATTCAACATTTAACACCTCGGACAATATGTCATGTACTTTACATACATTGTGTGTATGTGTCTGTGTGTACATATTATTTAACATTTATTATTTACTATGTGCCACATTCTATTCTTAGTGCTTGTACTTATATCACTTAATACTCAGAATAATTCTATGATGTAGATACTCATTTCATTTTTACAGATTAAGAAAATGCACTTCATTATAGTTAGATCCCCTTCATGGATCACTGCCTTTTCATGGTGATGGGGCTTGTGTAACTCAGTGAAGCTATGAGCCATGCCATGTAAGGCCACTCAAGACCTTAGTTGGCCTTATCATAGTCGAGAGTTGTTACAAAATGTGGTCTACTGGAGGAGGGAATGGCAAACCATCCCAGTGTATTTGCCATGAGAACCTAATGAACTGTACAAAAAGATATGACACCAAAAGATGAGTCCCCTAGGTCAGAAGGTATCCAATATGTTACCATGGAAGAGCAAACTATCAATAGCCCCAGAAAGAATGAAGTGGCTTGGCCAAAGCAGAAACAACCCTCAGTTGTGGATGTGTCTGGTTATGAAAGTAAAATCTGATGCTACAAAGAACAATATTGCATAGGAATCTGGAGTGTTAGATCCATGAATCAATGTAAATGGGATGTGGTCAAGCAGGAGATGGCAAGAATAAATATTGACATCTTAGAAATTAGTGAACTAAATCAGTTATTTGTGGACCCCAAAAATAAGTTTATCTATCTTATCAAAGTACTAATAACGGACACAACAGTCCTGGGAACTTTTGGGAAACTCAATTTTCAGTATTACAGTTCAATATTTCTTCTACTTAAGTGTGAAAATTAAGTATTAAAATGCTTCTTAGGATTGTTACTCAATTGGGTTACAGCTATGTGAAGATCATCAGTATGTATATCATATCTGGCACATATGAATTATTAGAAGAGACTTTGGTTGATTTTATTTAATTTCAATGTAGAACAAGCAGAAATAGAACATTAAGGTAGATTTATTAATGCCTCATTTAGGCATTTTAGGAATCAGTGAATTAAAATGGACAGAAATGAGTGAATTTAATTCAGATGACCATTATATCTATGGTCAAATATCCCATAGAAGAAATAGAGTAGCTCTCAAAATCAACAAAAGAATCTGAAATTCAGTACTTGGGTACCCAAAAGTGATAGGATGATCTTGGTTCATTTTCAAGGGAAGCCATTCTGCATCATGTCAATTCAAGTCTATACCCCTACCACTGATACTGAAGAAGCTGAAGTTAATCAGTTCTATGAAAATCTAGAAGACCTACTAGAACTAACACTTGAAAAAGATGTTCTATTCATCATTGGAGATTGAAACACAAAAGTAGGAAGTCAAGAGCTACCTGGAATAACAGGCAAGTTTGGCTTTGGTGTACAAAACGAAATGGGGCAGAAGCTAGCTGAATTCTGCCAAGAGAATGCACTGGTCATAGCAAACACCATTTTTCAAAAGCACATGAAACGACTTTACATATGAACATCATCAAATGGCCAATACAAAAATCAAATCAATTACATTCTTTGTGACTGAAGATGGAGAAGCTGTTTACAGACATTAAAAACAAGACTTGGAGCTGACTGTGGCTCAGATCATCAGCTTCTCATATCAAAATTCAGAGTTAAACTAAAGAAAGAGGTGAAAACTACTAGGCCAGCCAAGTATGACTTAAATCAAATCCCCTATACATATGCAGTGGAGGTGATGAATAGAAGCAACATTTAGTATTCTGTGTGGAACAACTGACTGTTTCAGGACTGAGAAAGCAGTACTACAGGGCTATCTGTTGTCACCCTGTTTATTTAATTTATATGCTGAACACATTATGAGAAATCCCAGGCTGGATGAGTTACAAGCTGGAATCAAGATCAGTTCAGTTCAGTCCAGTTCAGTCACTCAGTCGTGTCCGACCCCATGGACTGCAGCCTGCCAGGCTTCCCTGTCCATCACCAGCTCCCAGAGTTAAAATAGGTAAGAGAAATATCAGCAACCTCAGATATGCAGATGAAACCACTCTAATGGCAGAAAGCAAAGAGGATCTAAAAAACCGCTTAATGAGGGTGAAGGAGGAAAGTGAAAAAGGCAATTTAAAACTAAATATTGAAAAAAACTAAGAATATGGCATCCAGTCCCATTGCTGCTGCTGCTGCTGCTAAGTTGCTTCAGTCGTGTCCGACTCTGTGCGACCCCATAGACAGTAGCCCACCAGGCTCCCCGGTCCCTGGGATTCTCCAGGCAAGAACACTGGAGTGGGGTGCCATTGCCTTCTCCAATGCATGAAAGTGAAAAGTGAAAGGGAAGTCGCTCAGTCGTGTCTGACTCTTAGCGACCCCATGGACTGTAGCCCACCAGACTTCTCCATCCATGGGATTTCCCAGGCAAGAGTACTGGAGTGGGGTGCCATTGCTTTCTCCGATCCAGTCCCCTTAGGTCATGGCAAATAGAAGGGAAAAATGCTTTAGTATACTGTATTGGTGTTTTTCTTTACAATATTGTAAAGTAATTAACCTCCAATTAAAATAAATAAATTTATATTTAAAAAAAAAGAAGGGAAAAGGTGAAAACAATGACAGATTTCCTGTTCTTGGGCTCTAAAATCACTGTGGATGGTAACTGAAGCCATGAGTTCAGAAGATGACTGCTTCTTGGCAGGCAAGCTGTGACAAATATAGATACTGAGTTGAAAAGCAGAGATGTCACTCTGCCAACAAAGGTCCGTATAGTCAAGGCTATGGTCTTCCCAGAGGTCATGTATGGTTGTGAAAACTGGACCATAAAGAAGACAGAGTGCCAAAGAATCAATGCCTTCGAACTGTGGTGCTGGAGAAGACTCCTGAGTCCTTTGGACAGCAAGGAGATCAAACCAGTCAATCTTAAAAGATATAACCCTGAATACTCATTGGAAGGACTGATGCTGAAGCTGAAGGTCCAGGATTTTGGTCAACTGATGCAAACAGTGGACTCATTGGATAAGTCCCTGGTACTGGGAAAGATTGAGGGCAGAAGCAGAAGAGGGTGCCCGGGGATGAGATGGCTGGTTGGCATCACCAATGCTATCAATGAAATAAACTTGGGCAAACTCCAGGAAATGGTGAGGGACAGAGAGACATGGCATGCTACAGTCCATGGGGTTGTGAAGAGTCAGACATCACTGGGCGGCTCAACAACAACAGCAGCAACATACTTAGATACTGTGGTCAAGGTCCCACACTAGTTAAAAAGCAGAGTGCAATCAGACCCAGAACCCAAGATTTTAACCCTTATTATTATTATTTGGAATTGTAAACTTTCAAATCATTATTTTTAAAACTGATTATTTTGGAAATGGGTGTCAGGTAAATTATGAAACACCTATATTTGAAAGAATACATACTGTAGTGGTTAAACGAAAAGGGGAAACTATGTGTATTAACATGGAAAATAATTTAAGAACATGTTGCTAAGTGAGAAAAAATGTTACAGAACACACTGATATATTTTTAAAATTCTATGTGTAGGTAAGTGCCTATGTACCACAAAAGCATGGAAAAAGTATTGAAAGGATGCATGTTTGTGAATATGGTTTTTCTTGAGTCCTGGAGTGGGATAAAAGGGAAAGGAAATCAATAAGAACTTTCCAAAAGCTGTTCTAAAAGCTTCTTAACACTTGAATCTTTACAAAAATATGTAAATTTATAATTCCATTTAAAAAAATTAAAAACCATATTGAACAGTGTGATTTCCTAGGAAATGTAAGTTTGTGTGCAGCATATATGCATAACTTTTAATATAGCTAATATGCCATTGCTCAAATAACAAATTCAAATGGATGTGTCAAAATACTCTGTGAAATAGAACCTGCTATACCAGCATTAATTTTGATAAGTATATATATATATATATATAGATAGATAGATAGATATAGATAGATAGATATAGATAGATATAAATATAATGTTTATGATTATTTAGTTAAGAATTGCTTAATGGAATATTTGGGACACTTTTAGACTGATTTACAAAGTGACCATTATGTATCAGCATCCTAATGTGTTTAAGAATGCCTTATCAAAATATATTTTTAGACTGCAGATGAGTCTAGAATGGGTTCATATGTGTCACATAGAGCAAGCCTGTTCGTTTCCCCTACACACATTATAATCTATTAATTTTCCATTAAAGTAAAAGTCTCCCTGAGATTTTTTTCTTACAAGTCCACTTTCTGACCTTCAGGTCAATAAATGAGGCTCATATTTCTTTCCCTATAATTCTATCTTGCAGCTGGTTTAAGGCATTTATCTTGAGATGCTATTACCAGTGAAGTTGAATTATTACTAATATATACTAAATTTAAATGAACCAGGAAATATGTTTCTCACATTTCACAATTCCTAATGTAGGTACAGTGCCTGATAGAATCCTCCAAATTACCCTCAAAGTTCAAATTGAATATGAACCACGAAATGCTTCTGTTTACATTGGAAAGCTCTATCACTGCCCTGCATTTAGCAAAGGGTTAATTTAAAGCTGAGGCCTTAATCAGTTGAGTTGCTGCTTGGGTATCCATAAATAATGCAGGTCTGAATTTATTGGGGTCAGCTTTTGTTGTCTTTCAATATGACAATGAAGACTGACTTTTTTTTTTCTCAGCTGAAACAAATGTGAGAAAGCAGAAGTATTCTGGCACTTTCTATTCTTGTTTTTCTGTTTCAACATCTTACTGAAGTAGAGTAGCATACACACACTCAGAAAAGTGTAAGTATCGTAGTATATAGCTCAATCACTTTCACAAACAAACACGCAAGTAAACAACACATAGATGAAACAGTAGAACATAACTTGAATCCCAACTTCCAACTTGGCATTATCCATGTCCATGAAGGAATTTGAGGGAAGCTGCCACAAAATGTCTTAGTTCCTTCCATATGAAAGTGGATGCGTCTTAAGAGGAACTCTCAAAGTTGTTAAGCAAAACCTACTGCTGCTCTCTGCCAACCAGTAGTCACACATATGCTTGTGTATGCTTTTGGTATATAAAAATATGATTTTGTGCTGTAGGTAAATATGATTTTTTTCTTCTTAAACTATCACAATTTGCTTGAGTGCTTCCTACTACAGAATTAAAATAGAAAAGTTCTTGCAATGGGCTTCTGGTAAATGGCATTGCTGGGCTTTATACCACTGCACTGGAAAGACAGGCTTAGAATAGCAAGTGTGATATTATTAATAAATACATTAGCACACCTTGTAAAAATCTTCTAAAATCTAAAGCAACCATCTTTACTGCACAAACAGTTTAATGCCTCATTGACACCCATAGTGAACCAGGAATTTGAAAGAAAAAGTGGGTGCTTGATATTAACTGCATAGAGTAAAAAAAGATTCATTTTATTAATTATGTACATTCAGTATTTACAAATTTTGAAAGAATAATATGATAAAACCCATTATTTAGTTTCCAAATTTCAACCTTCTTTCACCTATGCCTTCACCTCCATCTATCCTTTCCTCATGGATTATTCAAACAAATCAAAAATATTAAATACTTGAATTAAAGAATATGCATCATGTATATATAAAATATAACACTTTAAAATATAACTAAAATATTCCTTTTTATTATGCTTAAAATATGAATGAAAACAGTATCATAATATTACCAAATATTCAGAGTTCAAATATATCCATATTGTTAAATATCATAATTGTTAAAGGATTTTTAAAAATTAGAGTTCTGATAAGTTTTATATGTTGCAATTGGTTGATAATTCATGAATCTATAGATTTTTCTTCCTCTCTCTCACTCTCTTGCATGTGATACATGCACATGCTCTCTTAGTCTAGCTCTTGTTCTCACTATTTCTCAGTCTCTTACAATTTATTTATTGCTGATTAAGGTAGTTTTCCACAATATGGTTTTGGCTGTTTGCATCCCTGGGGTGTTATTTAACATGCTCCTCTCTCCCTTGTTGCTGTTAGACTTAAGAGTCTTGATGGATTCTGGAATGTGGCACTCTGTATTTTCAGCAGGAAGCACATACAGTCTTAGCTTTCTCTCCTTTTTGTGATTTTTAGCTGTTATTGGTAACCATTTCCTGCATTTTTATTTCTCCTGGATTTACAAAATCAAGTTCTGATTCTATCATTTTTTATTTGCAATGCTGGGCACTTCCTTAAAGAGAAATTCTGGTATTCAATTATTTAGTTACACTTCAGTAAAATTTACATTGGAAGAGCTGGATGCACATTTGGTCCTTTCCCTTTATCAGTTTTCTAATAGTTCCTCTAGATCCTCAAATGTGGCTAATGTTGCTCAATCCCAGTTTTAACACTTGAAAATTATGTAACACTGAAAAAATCACTTTTCTTCCCTGTATATATGTGAATTTGGTAATGATTTTGAACAAGTAGATATATAAAAATAAATAGAAACCTCAGTTAAATAGAGTTGGAGGATAAATGGAAACCTCAGTTAAATAGAGTTGGAGGATCAGAGGCCAACATGAGAAAGAAAGACTTCTCTTCTTTCCTGGCAAGGACTCAGCCAATTAAAAGCTATGGAGTCTTTGTTTACTATAGCCCTTTCGTTTTCTTTTTCTCCCTACAAAACTGTCCTCTTTCCCTTAATGTACAGGAACTACTACATGTCTTGCCATGGTGGAAGATCCCAAATTACAGTTCTCTGCTGATTCTGAATAAGCCCATCTCTGCTGGAAAAATATCTGTCAGTGCAGTTTCATGTCAGCAGATGTAATGTGTATAGAGTGCACAGTAGTTTTTTCTTGCATACTGTAGGATCTCAGTCCGCTATTATCAGCATTACTTATTTGTTAAATCTCCCAGATCCAGTCTTCACACATCAAGAGTTCAGTTACATAGTTTAGAAGTCATGGGACCAGATGAAGGAGGAGAAAATAGAAAATACTGTTTTTTGAAATAAATAGAATTTTGCAAGTGTAGTCTTATTGAATTAATATGTACTTAACCGCCAAGTGGAAGAAAGTGTGCTGCAGTCATTTTAGGCCAATGGATGTCACTTACGGATGTCTTGTATATGAAAAGAAGAACAACTGTTAGTGACTCAGCAGTTAAACAGAAAAATTAAAGTTTATTCAGTTGTGGAAAGATAAATTTGTTGGGAGTCAAAGTATTGTGTAACTGATTTAAGAACTGATACGCACACACAGAGACACACACACATTTGTATATATATTCTACTCAAACTCCAGAATTTCTGAGAAAAAAAAAAAAGAGTCATTTTGTTTTTGTTTTCACCTGGTACATGTTCATAGTACACTGAATTGTATTTTCACCTAGTAAATGTGTTCTAGTACACTGGATTATTTTCATCAAAAATCCATACTTCTAGCCCCATCTGCCATGTTATCTGCCATGTTTATATGCCCTTTCCTGGGTCAATGGATCTTAAAATATTAATTTTTCTATGAAGTTTTATGGGATCAGAGATGGGTGATAAGGGGTTTGAGATAGCAAAATAATAGAGCTAAATAGTATAAACTTGATGTATTTTGTTAAAACCTAGCTTTAGCCTAAAAAAAAAAAAAAAACTATTTCTTTTTCAAATGGGATTTTATATAAGCTTGCAAGAAAAGGAGAATAAGAGTACTTATACAGATTGCTAACTCTGCAGGTGAGAACTCGATCAATTCAAGGTCAAGATCTCATGTTTAATATAGGCTCATTATTTTTATGTTTCATGTTCAAAGAGTACATATTTAACCCAGGTCAGCATTTACATAAATGCTTGCTCATTCACTCATAAGTGGTGAATTTTTGAATTTCTAACTCCATAACTAAAAGGAGATTTTAAAGTACTCTCATAAAACTGAATTGGTAATTTCAGCCTCAATTTAAAGCCAACATTAATGGTCTTATGACCATTATTGTCCCACTGATCTATTAATTTATATTTAGGATTGCTGATTTTCTTTTTATTAACAATAAAGTTCCTTCAACTCATTGAAATAATAGAAAGTTCATAAATCATGTAATCAACATGAGCTGATATTTGGCTCTCCAGAATATGATCACTCTTCCCATGTTTGACTTCTTGTATATCCTCTGATGTAGAGAGGAAATGGCTTCCTACTCAAGTGTTCTTGCCTGGAGAACCCCATGGATGGAGGAGCCTGAGGGGCTGCAGCCCATGTGGGCATGAAGCACTGAACATGACTGAGCAACTAAGCACAGCAAAGAACAAATATAATGGTTTCAACCTCTCTTGCATCTAGATTGACAGTGTGTGACCTTGCTGCAAGTTTCTACCATCTTGGACTTTGAAATGGGAATTGATAAGTTTAAGCCAGAGGACATGGAACATCAATTACAGCAATAGTAGCAACATTCTCCAGGTTTCAGGGACAGCAGCAACAACAGTAGAAGCAGCACATTGCATGCCCAGAGTTCAGTGTTTGGTGTCCACTGTAGCAGAAGTACAAGCTGACCTGTGTGGTGCTCATCAGCTACAAAGCAATAGAACTGGCATTTGGCCTATTGTTAGTAGTTACGTAGTTTCCCCTCTTCCTGGCCATTTTTCCTGCTGGGTTCTCTAGCCTTCCTAAAATACTTTGTGAGCCACTTGTTATCCTCTTCGCAAATATTCTGCTTAAATTACCCAGCTTGTTTCTGTTGCATGAAGTAAGAAAACTAAAGTGCTATGAGGTGTGGTTACTTAAGTGATCAGTTCATTTTCTAGACAGGGCTGAAATGAAAAATTCAGCTAATATTTAGGGAAAGAATTCTGTCCATATTTAACATCCAATGGAAAGAGCAAAACTATTATTTGATACCTGAACTCTATTTGTGTGAATATATTGAAAGATCTTTTCAGTAAACTTAAACAGTATTCCAGTGAGTCAACTCTTCACATGAGGTGGCCAAAGTATTGGAGTTTCAACTTTGGCATCAGTCCTTCCAAAGATCATCCAGGGCTGATCACCTTTAGAATGGACTGGTTGGATCTCCTTGCAGTCCAAGGGACTCTCAAGAGTCTTCTCCAACACCACAGTTCAAAAGCATCAATTCTTCAGCTCTCAGATTTCTTCACAGTCCAACTCTCACATCCATACATGACCACAGGAAAAACCAT
>NW_011492757.1:14766-18431 GCF_000754665.1 Bison bison bison
AGATTTATCAATAGGCAGGTCAGGTAGTCTGGTATTCCCATCTCTTTCAGAGTTTTCCACAGTTTATTTTGATCCACACAGTCAAAGGCTTTGACATAGTTAATAAAGAAGAAATAGATGTATTTCTGGAACTCTTTTGCTTTTTCCATGATCCAGCGGATGTTGGCAATTTGATCTCTGGTGCCTCTGCCTTTTCTAAAACCAGCTTGAACATCTGGAAGTTCATGGTTCATGTATTTCTGAAGCCTGGCTTGGAGAATTTTGAGCATTACTTTATTAGCGTGTGAGATGAGTGCAATTGTGCGGTACTTTGAGCATTCTTTGGCATTTCATGTATTTGGGATTGGAATGAAAACTGAGCTTTTCCAGTCCTGTGGCCACTGCTGACTTTTCCAAATTTGCTGGCATATTGAGTGCAGCACTTTCACAGCATCATCTTTTAGGATTTGAAATAGCTCACCTGGAATTCCATCACCTCCACTAGCTTTGTTCGTAGTGATGCTTTCTAAGGCCCACTTGACTTCACATTCCAGGATGTCTGGCTCTAGGTGAGTGATCACACCTGGGAAGGATTGGGGGCAGGAGGAGAAGGGGACTACATAGGATGAGATGGCTGGATGGCATCACCGACTTGATGGACATGAGTCTGGGTGAACTACAGAAGTTGGTGATGGACAGGGAGGCATTTTGCAATCCATGGGGTTGCAATGAGTCAGACATGACTGAGTGACTGAACTGAACTGAAACAATATTCACTATCTAAATTGAAAATTGGTATAAAAAAAAAAAAACCTACATGTAGGTGTCAGTAAAAACATTTGAGTTGCATGAGTATCAATATGATATAGAATATGACATAATCTTATCTAAGCAACTTTATTTTCTATAGGTTTCTGTCTTGTGTGTGCATACATGTGTGCTAAGTAGCTTCAGTCATGTCTGACTCTTTGCCATCCCATGGACTGTAGCCTGCCAGAATCCTCTGTTCATGGGATTTTCCAGGCAAGAATAAGGGAGTGGGTTGCCATGACTTCTTCCAGGTGATCTTCCAAACCCAGGGATCAAACCCATGTCTTTTATGTCTCCTGCATTGACAGGCAGGTTCTTTTTCACTGGCAACAACTGGGATGCCTCTTCTGTTTTGTGCTTGCATTTTAAAAATAAGCTGTCTATTTTGGATATCACTTCCCCCTCATAAGTAAGTTTTAAAGGCATTCTAAGGAAGTATAAATGTCTGTGAAGAAAGTAGGTGATCCTAAGTGTCAGCAAATGCCATACATCAGAAGAAAATTTAGAAGCAGTCCAGTGTGACTACATAAGAGACATAATCCTGACTGTATTTATTCTCATCTACTGTGCATGTGAATCACTTCTCTCCATGAGACAATATATAAAATGTATAAAAGTGCTGTTGGTATTGGAAATATTCAACATGCTATTTATACATGGCATAATAACTTTGAAAAAACACAAGGAAATTAACTTTTTCAGTTCATGGGTAATCACAACCAGCATGAGCACCATGAACCCCTATGTTGGCACAGGAGAAAGTGTTGAATGCATTTTAAAATCTGAATAAGGCCACAACGGGGGACTAAGATGACTTAGTGAAGTAGCTGAGAAAGAGATAACTCAAGACAGATCATGGATCTTCTGATGATAATCAGCAGTCTTCTGCTATGAATTACAAAATTCTGCTGTTGCTGACTTCAAACCTCTCAGGAAACCAGACTGACACAATGCACAGAATCTTGAGACTTAATAACTGGGCCAGTTTTACTAAAACAGGGAGGGAATCTACTTATAAGCTCTTATCAACACATAAGAAATTATTATGGAGAAAGACATTCTACTTGATGCTCATTGCTGTCCTGAGGGGTGGGGTGGGGTGGGGGGAGAAAGATAACTCATGGGTACTATATACCATTTCTTTAAAAGCATCTTTACATTATGCAGACCAGTTAAATGCTGTTGAAAACAAGCTGGACCATGACATGGGCAATTCAAAAATTTCACTTTCCAAAAAGTGGTTATAAGTTTATGTAGCTGTATAGTTATCTCAAGCAGTGATAGAGCAAGCTGATAATAATTTCATTTTTTTTTATTCCAGCCTCTAAAATTCTGTAATTTCAAGTACCAAAAGTGAATCCAGTCACTTGGATTCTTGAACACTGTTCAGATTGTTTCAACCTCTCCTTTACCAGCTCATTCTCAAAAGGGTCCAGAAAGCATAAACTCTGCAATGAATATAAACTCATGAAGTTTAACAAGGTTATCAAACATTATACATTGTTACAATAATCAAAGCTTTCTGTATCTTTTATGATGGTTTGCTTAGTTAACTGAAACTAGATCCAATGACACATTGATGGATATACAGATGACAGAAACATCTTCATTTAAATTAAAGGGAGAGTAAAAGGGCTCAAGGTGGTTAAATAGGATTCTACTTCTTACATGCTTATGAAGAATTTATCTACAAATGGAACTGTTGTCACAGAGTACTTGCTGAACACTAGTGAAGGACCTCAGACATCAAAAAGGACAAAAAAAAAGAAAAAAAAAATCCCCACTTAACCGTGTAGGATGAAAGGAAAAAAAAAGAAAAACGAGGAAATGGGAAGTGCACAGCACCACTGGGAAGAAGCTGAAAGAGAGGAGAGATTCCCATACTCAGAGAACCCCCTCACAGTGGGTGACCAGCTGGGACAGAAAGGACTTTCAGGGGATTATAGAGGAGCCCAGAAACTGGTCTGTGGCAGGCATGACAGATTAGGATCTATGCACATATTTTGTTCTTCAGTCATGTGCATCCCAGCCTGAATTGCATGTCTTCAGTGCAGAGGGTAACTGAGGGTGCAAAATGGAGTTTGGAGAGTGGACAAAGGGAGGAAATAGCTGTTGGCTGTGAGGAGACAGCCTGAAGGGAAGAAAGAGGGGATATCCACAGTCAGGAAAGTTTGCAAAGAGATCTGGGGCACCATAAAACAAGGCACCGTTGTTGAGTGGTGCACAAAGAGTGGGGTGCCACTGCAACCCTATTCCAACCCACCAGCCGTTGTCTCCATGAGCACTGGGAAAGGCACCCTTATGAGTAACTCACCCTTCCTTCAAGCCAAGGCCTCATCTGGCTGTGGAGGCCCCAGTGAAACCACATGCTACTCTGCCAGGACCTTCTGGGGAGTCATCCCTGGATGTCCCAGCCTGAGTTGTGTGTCAACTAAGGCTGGCAAGGGCTGGGTGCTAAAGTGGGAGCTTAAGAGAGTGGACTGGAGAAGAGGAGCGCTGTTGGTCATGTGGAGATGGCATGCAGGGGTGGGAGTGAAGAGCTCTGTGATCAGGAATGCTCCTGAAGGAAGTATGTCTGACCTGCCTCCTAAATAAGACACCATCATTGAGTGGCACACAGGGGGAAAGCTGCCATCACAGACTCTCCCTACATGCCAACTCTGCCTCCACAGGCACAGAGAGCAACTCACATTAGAGCAAGTATGCACCAGTCTCATAAACTCATGCCAGCCTCTGCAGCCCTGGGCATGAGAGGGAGATACAGTGAATCTACTGTGCTTGCCCTAGCCATGGCCACCTTCTGCTTACCCTGCTAGAGTGTGAATGCAGCCTCTCATCTGTTCCTGCATTTTGCCCCTCCCACCTAAGCAAGCAAG
>NW_011492757.1:19233-31500 GCF_000754665.1 Bison bison bison
TACATGAAAGTGAAAAGTGAAGTCACTCAGTCATGTCTGACCCTTAGCGACCCCATGGACTGCAGCCTACCAGGCTCCTCCATCCATGGGAATTTCCAGGCAAGAGTACTGGAGTGGGGTGCCATTGCCTTCTCCATTAACAAGGACTAAGAAGAACTAAAGAACAACAACAACAAAATTGATGAAAAATACAATAATAAATGAAAAGTATACTTGAATGAATCAATAGCAGAATAACTGAGGCAGAAGAATGGATAAATGAGCTGGAATATATAAAGATGTAAATAACTGCCATGGAGAAGAATAAAGAAAAATGAATGAAAAGAAATGAAGATAGTCAGAGACTTCTGAGACAACATTAATCACACTGATGTTTGAATTAAAGTGGACCTAGAAGAAGAAGAGAAAGATAGAGGGTCCAAGAAAATATTTGAAGACAATATAGTCAGAAACTTCCCTAACATGGGGGAAAAAAAGTCAATCAAGTCAAAAAAGTGCAGAGCATCCCATAAATTCAAGAAGAAATATGCTAACATCTATATTAATCAAAATAACAAAAACTAAATACAAAGACAAAATGTTAAGAGCAGCAAGAGAAAAGCAATAAATAGCATACAAGGGAATTGTCATATTATCAGCTGATTTTTCAGCAGAAACTCTACTGGCCATAAGGGAGTGGGCAGATTAAAGTGATGAAAGAGAAAAACCTACAAACAAGAATATTCAACTGAATAAGGATATCACTCATGTTCAGTGGGCAAATGAAAAGCTTTACAGACAAGCAAAAGGTAAGAGTATTCAGCACCATCAAATCAGTTTAGCCCTACCAGAGCACTGCTGAGCAGAAACCCACAAACTGCAGAACAATTATGCTAAAGAAATTCTAGCACTTTTAAGAAAGTTCTAGGACCCACAACAGATTTCCCAAACTGGGGATCCACAAAGGGACTGAGAACCCCTAGGGAATTTGAATTTAGAGGACAGTGGGATTTGATTACATAACTTCCACAGGACTGGGGAAACAGACTCCTGGAGGACAAAAACAAAACCTTGTTCACACCAGTATCCAGGAGAAAGGAACAGTGTCCCCACAAGAAACTGAGACAGACTTACCTGTGAGTGTCCAGGAGTTTCTGGCAGAGGCGTGGGTCAACACTGGCCTTCTTCAGGGTCAGGGGAACTGAATACAACAATGAGTGCACATATCCTTTTGAAGAAGGTCACCATTACCTTCAATAACCCTACTACACTTTGGCTTGAGGCCAAACAACAGGTAGGGAATACAGCCTCAACCATCAAAAGAAAATTCCAATAAAGATTTACTGAGCATGACCCCACCCATTAGAACAAGACCCAGTTTTCCCCACAGCCAGTCTCTCCCACCAGAAAGCTTTGATAAGCTTCTTAACTTTATCCACCAGAGGGCAGCCAGAATGAAAACCACAATCACACAAATCTAACCAAACTGATGACATGGACCACATCTTTGTCTAACTCAATGAAAATATGAGCCATGCTATGTAGAGCCACCCAAGACAGATGGGTCATGGTGGAGAGTTCTGACAGAACGTGGTCCACTGGAGAAAGGAATGACAAACCACTTCAATATTCTTGCCTTGAGAATCCTATGAACATTATGAAAAGTGAAAAATATATGACACTGAAAGATGAACTCCCCAGGTTGGTAGATGCCCAATATGCTACTGGAGAAGAGTAGAGAAATAGCTCCAGAAAGAATGAAGAGATGAAGCCAAAGCAAAAACAAAACCCAGTTATGGAGGTGAATGAGTGATAGAAGTAAAGTCCAATATGGAAAGAACAACATTACATAGGAACCTGGCTTGCTGGGTCTATGAATCAAGGTAAATTGGAAGTGGTCAAACAGAATGTGGCAGAATGAACGTCAACATTTTAGAAATCAGTGAACTAAAACAGATTGGAATGGGGGAATTTAACTCAGATGACCATTATATCTACTACTGTGGGCAGGAATCCCTCAGAAGAAATGGAGTAGCCCTTATATTCAACAAAAGAGTTCAGAATGCAGTATTTGGATGCAATCTCAAAAATGACAGAATGATCTCTGTTCCTTTCCAAGGCAAATTATTCAATATCACAGGAATTTAAGTCTATGCCCCAACTACTAATGCTGAAGAAGCTGAAACTGAATAGTTCTATAAAGGCCTACAAGAACATCTAGAATTAAAACCCCCCAAAAATGCCTTCATCATAGGGTACTGGAATGCAAAATAAGGAAGTCAAGAGATACCTAGAGTAACAGGTAAGCTTGGCCTTGTAGTACAAAATGAAGCAGGGCAAAGGCTAACACAGTTTTGTCAAGAGAATGAAAGCACTCTCTTCCCAAAACAAAGGAGATAGCTCTAAACATGGACATCACCAGATGGTCAGTACCAAAACCAGATTAATTATATTCTTTGAAGCTGAAGATGGAGAAGCTATATATTATCAGCAAAACAAGACCAGGAGCTGACTGTGGCTGAGATCATGAACTACTTATTGCAATATTCAGACTTAAATTGAAGAAAATAGGGAAAACCACTAGACCCTTCAGATATTACATAAATGAAATCCTTTATAATTGTACAAATAGTGACAAATAGATTCAAGGGATTAGATCTGATACAGTGCCTGAAGAACTACGGATGGAGGTTGTTGACATTGTACAGGAGGTGATGGTCAAAACCATGCCCAAGGCTAAGAAATGCAAAAAAGCAAAATGGTTGTCTAAGGCTGAGACAAATAGCTGGGAAAAGATGAGAAGCTAAAGGCAAAGGAGAAAGGGAAAGATATACCCATCTACTTATTTAAATTATATGCAGAGTACATAATGAGAAATGCTAGGCTGGATGAAGCACAAGCTGGAATCAAGATTGCTGGGAGAAATATCAATAACCCCAGATATGCAGATGACACCACCCTTATGGCAGAACATGAAGAAGAACTAAGGAGCCTCTTGATGAAAGTGAAAGAGGAGAGTGAAAATGTTGGCTTAAAACTCAACATTCAGAAAACTAAGATCATGGCATCTGGTCCCACCACTTCATGGCAAATACATGGGGAAACAGTGGAAACAGGGGCACACTTTTTTTTTTGGTGGGGGCCCAAACTCACTGCAGATGGTGACTGCAGCCATGAAATTAAAAGAAGCTTGCTCCTTGGAAGAAAAATTATGACCAAACTAGGCAGAATATTGAAAAGCAGAGACATTGCTTTACCAACAAAGGTCATCTAGTCAAAGCTATGTTTTTTCCAGTAGTCATGTAAGGATTGTGAAAGTTGGACTATAAAGAAAGCTGAGTGCTGAAGAACTGATGTATTTTTGTTGGAGAAGATTCTCGAGAGTCCCTTGGACAGCAAAGAGATCCAACTAGTCCATCCTAAAGGAAATCAGTCCTGAATATTCATTGGAAGGATGGATGCTGAAGCTGAAACTCCAATAATTTGGTCACCTGACGCGAAGAACTGACTCATTGGAAAAGACCCTGATGCTGGGAAAGATTTAAGGCGAGAGGAAAAGGTGATGACAGAGGACGAGATGGTTGGATGGCATCACCAATTCAATGGACCTGAGTTTTAGTAAACTCCATGAATTGGTGATGGACAGGGAGGCCTGGCGTGCTGCAGTCCATGGAGTTGCAAAAAGTCAGACAAGACTGAGTGACTGAACTGAACTGACCTATCTGAATGCAGAGTTCCAAAGAGGAGCAAGGAGAGATAAGAAAGCCTTCCTAAGTGAAAAATGCAAAGAAATCGAGGAAAGCAACAGAATGGGAAAGACTAGAGTTTTCATCAAGAACATTAGAGATAGCAAGGGAATATTTCATGCAAACATGGGCACAATAAAGGAGAAAAGTGGTATGGATCTAACAGAAGCAGAAGATATGAGGAAGAGGTGACAAGAATACACAGAAGAATTATACCATAATGATCTTAATGACCTATAAATACATGATGGTGTGATCACTCACCTAGAGCCAGACATCCTGGAGTGTGAAGTCAAGTGGATCTTAGATAGCATCACTATGAACAAGTTAGTGAGTTGATGGAATCCCAGTTGAGCTCTTTCAAATCCCAAAAGATCATGCTGTGAAAATGTTGCACTCAATATGCCAGCAAATTTGGAAAACTCAGCAGTGGCTACAGGACTGGAAAAGATTAGTTTTCATTCCAATCCCAAAGAAAGGAAATGCCAAAGAATGTTCAAAATACTGCACAATTGTACTCACCTCTCACACTAGCAAAGTGATGCTCAAAATTCTCCAAGTGAAGCTTCAACACAGTATGTGAGCCAAGAACTTCCAGATATTAAAGCTGGATTTAGAAAAGGCAGAGGGAACATACATCAAATTGCCAATACCTGTTGGATCATAGAAAAAGCAAAACAGTTCCAAAAAATATCTATTTCTGCCTATTGACCACTCCAAACCTTTTGAATAAGTGGATTGCAACACATTTTGAAAAATTCTTAAAAGAGATGGGAATATCAGACCACCCTACCTGACTCCTGAGAAATCCCTATGCAGGTCAAGAAGCAACAGTTAGAACCAGACATGGAATAATGGACTGCTTAAAACTCGGAAAAAGAGTACTTCAATGCTGTATATTCTCACCCTGTTTATTTAACTTATATGCAGAGTACATCATGTGAAATCCTGGGCTGCATGAAACACAAGCTGGAATCAAGATTGCCAGGAGAAATATCAATAACTTCAGATATCCAGATGACAGCACCCTTATGGCAGAAAGTGAAGAGGAATTAAGGAGTCTTTTGATGAAAGTGAAAGAGGAGAATGAAAAAGCTGGCTTTAAACTCAGCATTCAGAAAACTAAGATCATGGCATCCGGTCCCATCACTTCATGGCAAATATATGGGGAAACAATGTAAACATTGGCAGACGTTATTTTCTTGGGCTCCAAAATCACTACAGATGGTGACTGCAGCCATAAAAGTAAAAGACACTTGCTCCTTAGAAGAAAAGCTATAATCAACTTAGACAACATAATAAAAAGAAGATACATTGTTTTGCTGACGATGGTCCATCTAGTCAAAGCTATCATTTTCCAGTAGTCATGTATGGATGTGAGATTTAGACCATAAAGAAAGCTGAGTATTAGAGAATTGATGTTTGTTTGTTTTTGTTTGTTTGCTTTTTATTGCCGTGTTGGAGAAGATGCTTAAGAGTCCCTTGGATTGCAAAGAGATCAAACCAGTCAATCCTAAAGAAGTCAGTCCTGACTATTCATTGGAAAGCCTTATGCTGCAACTAAGCTTCAGTACTTTGGCCTCATCAAAAAATATCCTGATGCTGGGAAAGACTGAAGGCAGGAGGAGAAGTGGGGGACAGAGTATGAGATGGTTGGATGGCATCACCAACTTGATGGACATAAGATTGAGCAAGGTCTGGGTATGGGTGTTTGAGAGGGAAGCCTGGCCTGCTGCAGTACATGAGATTGCAAAAACCCAGACACGACTGAGTATCTGAAGTGAACTGAACTGAAACCAGTTTTACAATAAATGCTAAAGGATCTTCCATCAGCAGAAAACACAAGAGAAGAAAAAGTCCTACAAAAACTAACATAGAACAACAAATAAAGTGGCAATAAGAATATTGTAAACGTTTAAATTACTTTAAATGTGAATGAATTAAAAGCTCAAACCAAAAGACAAAACTGGCTGAATGAATTAAATAACAAGACCCATAAATATGTTGTCTACAAGAGGCCTACTTCAGACCTAGGTACACTAGATATGATAAGTGAGAAGATGGAAAAAGAGATTCCAGGAAAATAGAAATAAAAAGTAGCCAAGAATAGTAATATTCATCTCAGACAAAATACACTTTAAAATAAAGTTTTTTACAAGAAACAAAGAAGGACACTACATAATGCTTGAGGAATTGATCCAAGAAGAGGATATAACAATTATAAATGTTTATGCACCCAAAATTTGTTGTTGTTATTCTGTCATATAGTGATGTCCAGCTTTTTGGGACCCCATGGACTTCAGCTTGCCAGACTCCTCTGTCCTCCAGTATCTCCCAGAGTTTGCTCAAACTTGTGTCCATTGAATCATTGGTGCTCTCTAACCATCTTATCCTCTGCTATTCTCCTTTTGCTTTCATTCTTTCCTAACACAAGGGTCTTTTCCAATGAGTCAACTCTCCCCATTAGGTGGCCAAAATATTGGAGCTTCAGTTTCAGCAACATTCCTTCCAATGAATATTCAGGGTTGATATCCTTTATAACTGACTGGTTTGATCTCTCTGAAGTCCAAGGGACTCTGAAGAGTCTCCTCCAATATAAGAATTCAAAAACATCAGTTCTTGGTGCTCAGCCTCCTTTTGGTCCAACTCCCTTTTTCATATAAGACTACTGAAAAAACCATAGATTTGATTATATGTTCCTTTGTTGGCAAAGTAATGTCTCTGCTTTTTAATACACTGTGTACTTTTCTCATCATTTCCTTCTAAGGAGTAAGCATCTTTTAATTGTCTGGCTGTAGTCACCATCCACAGTGATTTTGGAGCCCAAGAAAGTAAAATCTATCACTGTTTCCACTTTCCCCCCTTCTATTTGCCATGAAGTGATGGGACAGTATGCCAAGATCTTAGTATTTTTAACGTTTAGTTTCAAGCCAGCCTTTTTGCTCCCCTCTTCCATCTTCATCAAAAGGCTCTTTAGTTCTTCACTTTTTGCCATTAGAGTAGTATCATCTGCATATCTGACATTGCTGATATTTCTTGAAGCAATTTTGATTCCAATTTGTGATTTTTGCAGCCCAGCACTCCACATGAAGTACTCTGCATATAAGTTAAATAAGCAGGGTGACAATATACAGCCTTGGCATACTGTTTTCCCAATTTTGAACCAGTCATTTGTTCCATGTAAGGTTGTAACTGTTGCTTCTTGATCCTCATAAGTTTCTCAGGAGACTGGGAAGGTGGTCTGATATTCCCATTTCTTTAAGAATTTTTCAGTTTGTTGTGATTCACACAGCCAAAGGTTTAAGCTATTCTAATGAAGCAGAAGTTGACATTTTTCTGAAATCACCTTGCTTTCTTGATGATCCACTGAATGCTGGAAATTTGACCTCTGGTTCCTCTGGCTCTTTGAAGCCCTGTTTGTACATCAGGAATTTATTGTTTTATGTATTTGTGAAGCTTATCTTGAAAGATTTTGAGATTAACCTTGCTAGCAAGTGAACTGAGTCCAACTGTACAGGAGTGTGAACATAAATGGAATTGATAGAATATTACTCAGCTATTAAAAAGAATATATCTGAATCAGTTCCAATGAGGTAGATGAAACTGGAGCCTATTATACAGAGTGAAGTAAGCCAGAAAGAAAAACACCAATACAGTATACTAATGCATATATATGGAATTTAGAAAGATGGTAACGATAACCCTGTATGTGAGACAGCAAAAGAGACACAGATGTATAGAAGTCTTTTGGACTCTGTGGGAGAGGGTGAGGGTGGGATGGTTTGGGAGAATGGCATTGAAACATGTATATTATCATATGTGAAACGAATCACACTCCAGGTTCGATGCATGAGACAGGGTGCTCGGGGCCAGTGCACTGGGATGACCCAGAGGGATGGGATGGGGAGGGAGGTGGGAGGGGGTTTTCAGGATGGTGAACACATGTACACCCATGGCAGATTCATGTCAACGTATTGCAAAACCAATATAATATTGTAAAGTAATTAGCCTTCAATTAAAATAAATAAATTTATATTAAAAAATAAAAAGTGCAGGTCAATATATTTCACTGAATCTCCTAATGATTTATGAAGAGGGGTTTATTTAAAATCTCACCTCTTTCTTCTATTTTTGCTTTTTAGGATTCTGACTTTTTAAATTGGGTGGTTTCCAAATAAATGACTTTATTGTGCTTTCCAACTTAAAAAAAATAAAAAATAAATAAATAAATGGAATTGCCCTCCTTTGGGATAGGAATAAAAAACTGGCCTTTTTCAGTCCTGTGGCCACTGCTAAGTTTCAAAGACCTGAACACATGTTGAGTGCAGCATTTTAACAGCATCATCTTTTAGAATTTGAAATAGCTCAGCTGGAATCCCATCACCTCCAATTTCTTTGTTTGTAGTAATACTATCTAAGGCCTACTTTACTCCAAACTCCAGGAAGTCTGGACCTAGGTAAGTGACAACATCATCATGATTATCTGAGTCATTAAGACCTTCCTTGTATAGTTGTTCTGTGCATTCTTGCCACCTCTTCTTAATTTCTTCTGCTTCTGTTAGGTCTTTACCATTTTTTAAATTTTTTATTATGCTTATCCTCACATGAAATGTTCTCTTGATATATCCAGTTTTCTTGAAGAGATCTCTAATGTTTTCCATTCTATTGTTTTCCTCTATTTATCTGCACTGATCAATTAAGAAGTCCTTTTTATCTCTTATTGCTATTCTCTGGAACTCTGCACTTAGTTGAGTACATAGTTCCTTTTCTCCCTTGCTTCTCTTCTTTCCTCAGCTATTTGTAAAACTATGACAAAAGACACAACACTATACACTGGAGAAGAGAGCGTCTCTTCAATAAGTTGTGCTGGGAAAATCAAACAGCTACATATAAATTAATAAAATTAGAACATTCTGAACATTTTACACAAAAATAAACACAAGATGTATTAGCAATACAATGTTGTAAAGTAATCAGCCTCTAATTAAAATAAATACATTTAAATTAAAAATAAAAAACACAAGATGGATTAAATACCTAAATGTAATGTTGGATATTAAAAATTGTTAGAGGAAAACATACGTTGCATACTCTTTGACATAAATTTCAGTAAGCTCTTTTTTGACCCACCTCCTAGAGTAACGAAAAGATAATTTTTTAAAAAAAGGAGGCCCAGGTAAACTTAAATGTTTTTCAAAAGAAAGGAAACCATAAACAAAATGAAAAGACAGCCTTCAGAATGGGAGAAAATATTTGGAAATGAAAAAACTGACAGGAGATTATTCTTCAAAACAATCAAACAGCTAATGCAGCCCAATATTAAAGAAAAAACACAATATAGGAGTTTCAAAGAGTTAGATATGACTGAGCAACTGAACAACAATAATAATAGTCACAAAATTGACAGAAGAGCTAAGTAGAAATTTCTTCAGAGAAGACATACAAAAGTATCTTAAAAGATGATCTACATCCTTAATTATTAGAGAAACACAAATTACAACAGTACAATACAACTAGTATCATCTCACAATGGTCAGAATGGCCATCATCAAAAATCATCAAACAATAGACGCTGGGGAGGTTGTGGTGAAAAGAGTACATTTGTACGCTGTTGGTGGAAATGTAAACTGGTATAGCCACTATAAAGAACAGTCCAGAGGTTCCTTAATAAACTAAAAATCAAGCTACCATATAGCATAAAACTCTCACTCTTAGGTATATATTCAGAGAAAACATAATTCGAAAGGACACATGCACCCCGATGTTTGTTGCAGCACTATTTGTAGTAGCTAAGACCTGGATGGAGCCTAAATGCGCATTGACAGAAGATGGATAAAGACGATATGGTATATGTATTCAGTGGAATGTAACTCAGACATAATGAGGAACATAGTGCCATTTGCAGAGTTGTCAATGAACCTCGAGGCTGTCACAGAGTGAAGCAAGTCAGAGAAAAACAGACACTGTATAATATCACTTATACATAGAAAAATGGTAGAAATGAAGTTATATGCAAAGCAGAAATAGACTGTTACAGAGAGCATATTTATTGTTACCAAGTGAGGTAGGGAGAGTGGAGTGGGATGAATTGCGAGATTGGAGCTGAAATATATAGACTAATATATATAAAGTATACAACTAATGGTGACCTGCAGTATAGCACAAGGAACTCTGCTCAGTGCTCTGTGGTGACCTAAATGATAAAGAAACCATAAAAAGAGTAGATATATGAATGCTTATGTCTGATTCACTTTGTTGTACAGCAAAAGACTAACATAATATTGTAAAGCAATTGCACTCCAATAAAAATTAATTAAAAATAGAAAAATGTGTGTTAGTCACTCAGTCTTATCTGACTCTCTGTAATCCCATGAACTTCAACCCACCAGGCTCCTCTGTTCATGGAATTCTCCAGGCAAGAATATTGGAGTAGGTGGCCATTTCCTTCTTCAGGGGATCTTCCTGACCCAGGAATCAAACCCGGGTCACCCCCATTGCAGGCAGATACTTTACTGACTGAGCCACAAGCTAAGCCCAATTTAGGTAGTCTAGTAATATCTATGCTATGCTATGCTATGCTTAGTCACTCATTCGTGTCCAACTCTGAAAACACTGAAAAAAATAAAGGGACACTCAGTCATATGTGACTCTGAAAATACTGAAAAAAATAAAGGGAGAAATCCTCAGGTTTGGGAAATATATAGGTGGAGCATGTTTTTCATGAATTGAAGAAAAGTTTTAGTCACTCTAGCCACTTCAGTGAATGCTAAGTTGCTTCAGTTGTATCCAACTGTACAACCCCGTGGACTGTAGCCTGCCAGGTTCCTCTTTCCATGGGATTTTCCAGGAAAGAATACTGAAGTGGGTTGCCATGACCTTCTCCAGGGGATCTTCCTGACTCAGGGATGGAACCCACATCTTTTAAGTCTCCTGCATTGGCAGGAGGGTTATTTACTACTAGCACCACCTTGAAAGTTCAACCAGGCTTATATAACTGGGCATAAATGCTTTCAAGGTTCAAACATATTGAAGCATATCATCAAGCATATTACCTGTAGATAGCTCCTTCTGAATCACTGTATGGATATTTGACATTTTGTGTATCAACTCAACAGTTGATGAACATTGAGATTATTTCTTGATTTTGCCTATTGTGACAGTAACATTAGGAACATTCACATATGTATCTTTGTCTGGAAGTGTTTTCCTTTCTCCTGGGTAGATTCCCAGGAATGAAAATGCTAGCACATATGGTAATTTAACATTCTGCTTTTAAAAAAAGGTGTCAAAATGTTTTTCAAAGTCACTATTTTGTCCTTGTTCAGTTACTCAGTCGTTTCCAACTCTTTGCGACCCCATAGACTGCTGTATGCCAGGCTTCCCTGTCCTTCACCACCTCCCAGAGTTTTCTCAAGTTCATGTGCATTGAGTCCAGGGTGCAATCCAACCATCTCATCCTCTATCATTCCCTTCTCCTCCTGGCCACAATTGTTGCCAGCATCAGGGTCTTCTCCAATGAGTCCACTCTTCTCATCAGGTGGCCGAAAGATTGGAGCTTCAGCTTAAGCATCCGTCCTTCCAAGGAGTATTCAGGGTTGATTTCCTTTAAGATTGACTGGTTTGATCTCCCTGTTGTCCAAGGTACTCTCAAGAGTCTTCTTCCCTGATAGCTGTAAAAGGTGTACCTTCTTCCCACAGCCTGATCTTCAGGGCTACAAACTTTCCATTCACCTTGCTTTTCCCTTTGTATACTGTAACATAAGATCCTTCCCCTAGCTTTTACAGTTTTCCGTGTGAGTCAGATTTTCCAAATTTGGGACTTGCTGGTGAACTGGGGCAGGCTGGAATGCCCCGAACTTTAGGAGACTCTGCCAGCGGAGGAGCTCTTAATTAAAGTTAATGCAAGCATTGTTCTCAGAATGCACCCTCTTTACTTGATTAGTGGGTTTCTCAAACAGGTCAAAAGTGCTTTGTGTCCTCTGAACTCTGACTTTCTTATCCTCAGGAATTGTGTCCACGGGTTTGATTACTGAGTCCACTCCAGGGCAGTTCCGTGTGGCCATCTTTGTGAAATATATCTCACTAAAGGTGGTGTCCTCTTTCTTCAAGGGAATGCAGCCGAAACTGTCCGACAAAGTTCTCAGAAACTTCTTCATCTTGCCGGTCTTCTCGTCTGGCTGTGGCTCAATGAGGTCGCACATCTGGGAGACAAAGGGCTCGGGCAACTTCCCCAAACTGGTACAGAGCAGAGCGCAGACAACTGCGAGGGCTCATGGGAGGGGAAGTCGGTGCCTCCTCCATTTCCTGCGCCTTCCCCACCTCCTCCTCCTCTGGCCGGTAAGTGGGATTCTTTTCAGTAAGCAAAGAATCCCAAAGAGATGAAAAAAAAAAAAATATATATATATATATTATATATAATATATATATATATAGTTTTATTCTTTCCCCTCCCCCCTTTTCTTTTTTTTTTGCTACATTTCCCTTAGTGTTTTCTATAGGGCACATTTGTGGTGAGAATTCTATAGTTTTAAAATAGCAAGGC
>NW_011492757.1:31673-33376 GCF_000754665.1 Bison bison bison
TTTTCTAAGCAGGATTTCAGAGCAGCATGGAGAGAAAAAAAGATATGTATGACATTTCCCCTGAAATACTGGCGCTCTGACTGGATGCAGTTACTGATGAGATTTTGAGTTCCCCTTTTTGGTGGAAAGCGAGAATATATATTAGTTTCATGAAAGATGGTGTAATACATTAGGGTGGAGTTTTTCATTCTACTTTTGCTTTTGAAGTATACAAAGTTTTTTTCATTTTGTTTTTGCATCACTGTACTGTGAAAAGTAGTTAACAGCTGTTAAAAGCTTGTTTGACAAATAGGCACATAACAATGGATATGTATCATGTTCCCTATGACAAACATCCCCTTCCCTTTTAATAGCTGGGCAGTTCCTTCCCTGTGAGTAATAGTTGAAGGAATTAGTTGAATTCTTTACATAGTGAGTATTAATTTAAGTATGAGTTGAATTTAAGCTGAAACTGCCAGATAGTGTTCTCAGGACATGGGATAAAATATCATTTCTGCCAATCCAATTCAGCAACTTCGGACTTGGAACCTAGAGACAAGGACAAGGAACCCATTATGTCAGTGTACAGCATCAGTAACAGGGGCAAATGCTTGAGGTTAGAGGCAGCAAAGCACAGTGTCCAGTTTTCAGCATCAACAATGAAAGCACTGCACCCCAAGGTGCCTATGCTTTGTGGAAAATGCAAGAGTTTTCTGATTGAACTAGTGTTGTTGATTTTGATGCCTCTGTTCCTCCTAAATTTCTGCCTAAATTTTCCAGTTCCAATTATCTTGGCTTCCTGGAGTTTCAGCCAGTTATATAACACCTTTTTGATAAATTCATTGTTTTATGTTTAAATATGCCTCTTGTTGTTGCTGCAGCAACTAAGTTGTCTGTTGCAGCAACTAAGAACAATGACTGATTCTGGGTTCTTCAAAGTAGCCAGCAGTCTATGAAAAGACAGTGAATGTACCTTCAGTTCAGTTCAATCTCTCAGTCATATCCAACAATTTCCAACCCCATGGAGCATGGTAGGCTCCCCTGTCCATCACCAACTCCCGGAGCTTGCTCAAACTCACGTCCATCAAGTTGGTGAGGTCATTCAACCATCTCATCCTCTGTCATCCCCTTCTCCTCCTGCCTTCAATCTTTCCCAACATAAGGGTCTTTTCTAATGAGTCAGTTCTTTGCATCAGGTGACTAGAGTATTGGAGCTTCAGTTTTAGCATCAGTCCTTCCAATGAATATTCAGGACTGATTTTATTTAGTATTAACTCTTTTGATCTCTTTTCAGCCCAAGGGGCTCTCAAGAGTAGTCATCTCCAACACCCAGTTAAAAAGCATTAATTTTTCACTGCTCAGCTTTCTTTATTACTGGGGTCTAGCCCTGGTGGATTTAGGGATTTCAAAGGGGAGACGGCTTCGGCGATCAGGATACGATAGAATTAAGGATATGAAGAGTGATCAAATAAGGATAGCTCAGTGAGAAAAATTCAGTGGAGAAAGAGGCTGAATAACTTGGTTTACATGGAAAGTTAATAAAATTCCAAAATAAGGAATTTGCGTCACCTATGTAGGCTGCAGGCGTCCTCCCATTCTCCCGAAGGACAGGAGACACTAAGGCCTCCCCGGTCAGATCTTAGAAGCCCAGGCAAAATTAGTAGGCTTGACAAGCCTCCACGTTCCAGATGGGAATTCAGCCAGAAGGTGAGAGAAAGAATGAC